>NC_063050.1:15149982-15449982 GCF_018812025.1 Megalobrama amblycephala
ATGCAGGTAATGATGACAAATCCACATACGACCACACACCCACTAGAACATAAAACACTAAGAGACTTTCTGTGTGCTGTCAGATGGTGTTCGTGTCTCTGGGCGCTCCACGAAGGGAGAGGAAGGGCGAGGGTGTTCAGCTGCCGGCGTCGTGTCTGCCGCCCCCTCAGAAGGAACACATTCCCATGCTGCTGCTGCTGCAGGAGCCCCACCTCACCACCCTCTTCGACCTGCTGGAGATGCTGGCCTGCTTCAAACCGCCCAGCCCCGACAGACCCCAGCACAGCACTGAGGTAACGTCCAGCTCCACATGTGTGACCCGGTCCAGCCTGAGTTAAACCAGCATCCAATCCCAGTGTGTTTCCTCCTGCAGAGCGTTCGCTGTGAGGAGCTGCACCTCCATGCGGAGAATCTCTCCCGCCGTGTGTGGGAGCTGCTCATGCTGCTGCCCACGTGTCCCAGCATGCTCCAGGCCTTCCAGAACATCTCCGATGACACGGTCAGTCACATGACTCATGTTGATTTATTTAAGGCGAGACTGGGGTATAAAAAAGTAACTAATTGATATCATCATACTTCCCCAGTTGATTGATAATATTATGAATTGCAAACTTTTTTTTGTATGAAAAGTTTCCTGAAATGTTTATATATGCAAATCAAATCAAATTGCATATGTTTTCAGAAGAGAAATCTGAACAAAGGATAAAGCAAGGTTCGGTTTGCTTGTTTCATTTTGTTTTTTTTATATAGAGTTTTCTGTTTTTATTGCATAAATCAAAAAATACTGTCATCAGCCAGAACTAAAAAAACATTATCACCATGTTTTTAAGATTAAAATGTTGTATAAAATCAGGCAAATGAAGATGAAGAATGTAAATAGGACTAAAACTATAAAGTGTGGTGTTTGTTAGTGCTACAGAAGTAGAGATTTCTTGCTCAGTGAAGGAGAAAAAACTCATTTTGAGAAAACGGCCTTTAAAAAATATGTATTTTACTGCACTTTATCTATTAGCATCTGTAGATTTCAGTTACGCTTTCGTGACGTGTCACGTGATGCCAAAGTATTGTAACCTTATCAAAGAACCTAATAAAATATAAAAATAGATATTCCCAAATATTTAATATAGGCTATAGGGAATTGCACACAACATACATGGATTTTTTTTTTTTTTTTTTTTTTTTTATGATAGTTTTTATGGTTTTAGTCCTATTTATATTCTTCATCTTCATTTGCTTGATTTTATACATTTTAATCCTTAAAACATGGTGAAAATGTTTTTTTTTTCTGGCTGTTTACAGTATTTTTTGATTTATGCGATAAAAACAGAAAACTTTAAACTCTACTATGTCAACAAAATGAAACAAGCAAACTGAACCTTGCACCAACTACACTTAAAAGTGTAAAAGAGTCTGAAGATGTAAAAGATGTCTTGAGCACATTATGAAAAGCCAAACAGCCCAAAATCCCAAAACTGACCAGTGCATTAAATAAAAAAATAAAAAAATTTTTTTGCTTGTAGTGTCTTTCCTGAAGAGATTTCTAGTGTTTGTTTGCCTCAACATGTTTATTTGTGTTCATTGTGACTTTAGGGATCTGACGGTTTGTGCTGGAAGGATCTGTTGAGGATCAAGAGCCCCCATAAGCTGCTTTACGCTTTAGAAATCATAGAAGCCCTCGGCAAACCCAACCGCAGGATTCACCGCGAGTCTACGGTACACATGCAGGATCACACTAACACGATCTCTTTCATACACGCAGCCCTGCCGGCCTGTAAATGAAATGTTCTCATGTACTTTCTCTTGAAACTTGTGTGTATTTCAGGGCAGTTACAGTGATCTGTATCCAGACTCTGACGACTCCAGTGAGGAACAGATTGAGAACAGCAAGAACACCTGGAGCTGCAAGGTACAAATGCCTCTTCTCACACTTCCACTAAAAATGATCTGTTGTTACTGTTCCTTGACTTATGAACTAGAAAATTGTACTCAGTTGAACTCCAGGTTTTAGTAAATGATTATGCTTTTGTAATTGTACAGCTGTATGTTCCAGTCCTTGTGCTCTTAATTGACTGTATGGTGTGTGTTTGAGCTGGACGGATGTCTCTGACACATTCCTCCCGTGTGTCTCTTGTAGTTTGTGTCGTCTGGAGGTCTTCAGCTTCTGCTGGACATTTTTAACTCTGCAATTTTAGAGCCGAAAGAACAAGAATCCTGGACGGTGGTGAGTGTCAAGAACTTGTCTGTGTCAAAAGGAAGGAATAAAAAAAAATTAAACCTGAATGTTTTTTTTTTTTTTAAAGAATCATTAAGTTTTTTGGCATTATGATATGATTTCTAATGAAAATTCTCAAAATGTTATACTGTAATGCAAAACAAATATATTGTGATATGATTTAATTTTGTAATCGTACAGTTTAAAGGTGCTAAAGAGGATCTTTTCGTTGACTGAGAAACCAAAGACTGTTAGTGAGTTTTTGAAATGAGCGCATGCATAAGAACAGCCCCCCTCCTTCACAGCTAATTTCGAGGGAACGCCTCCCAAAACGCGTGCACGAGTATTGGAACACGAGTGTTTACCACCGGCATTCGCTGTGTCGTGTTAGTGGATTCATTATGTCGGACTCACCACAGGTAACTCATAATCTGCAGTTGTTACTCCTGTCTCCTGACAAAAACATTGCATGCGGCGCCTGTAGAGTGTGGAAAGTTACTGGAGCGCGCAGCCGCACGTCTCTCACAAGGAATGTCACGGCAGTGATTGACAAGCCAGAGGGCCAATTGGCTGATGTTTTTAAGGCCCTACCTCGTGCACAGATGATGTATATTAATATTATTCCTTTCAGTGCACCTAATAAATAGTCTTTTATCAGTTAGTAAAGACAGTTTCAAGTAATATTGCAAAAATGTATAAAACAAAACATCCTCTTTAGCACCTTTAAATATAAATAATGCTTGAATTTGTTGTACTGAATGTCTGCTTATTTTAATTAAAACACATCAAATCATATATTCAGGATGGTTTTGAATAAATTAGAATAATGATTGACAAATAAATAACAAAATAAATGTATTTTTGCGTTACAAAAAGGGTTGTTTGCAGAGAAGTACATAATTGTCATAAAATAAAAAAATATTTGCTCATATCATAAATATTCAAAAATATTATTTTTTTTTTCTTCTGAACATGAGATTATTTGTAACTGTATTTATATTTGCATAAAAAAGAGGGTTTTTTTGCGTAAATGTGCATTGTCTTAAAGTTAATGCATAAAATATTACTGGTCATATAACATTTGCTTGTATCGAAAAGGCTTATTTTTTTTTTCATTTTTAATGACATTGATGTGAAAATAGGCCAGGACATTTTCTTTGTGAGATTTACCCAGTTCTGCCATTGACTGTACAGCAATGAATATCATGTTTCTTCTCTTCCCTCTCTCTGTAGTGGTTGTTGGACTGTCTCGCGTGTCTGCTGAAACTCATTTGTCAGTTTGCGGTGGATCCGGCCGATCTGGACCTGGCTTATCATGATGTTTTTGCCTGGTCTGGTCTCACGGACACTCAGAGAAAGAGGGCGTGGCCAGGGAAGTCCCGCAAAACCACCGGAGATCATGGGAAGGGCCTGCATATACCTCGTCTTACAGAGGTGTGAAACTACTTCTAAATTCACTTTTCTCAGTGTATGTGTGTATTTTTGCTGTCACTAATTTTGAGATATTGTGCTTCTCTGTCAGGTTTTTCTAAGTCTTGTTCAAGGCACCAACCTCATCCAGCGGCTCATCAACGTGGCATACACATACGACAATCTGGCGCACAGGTGAAAAATTCTCTCACACGAGTCTCCGTTTATTATTGATTGAGTTTAAGATCGGAATTTTGCTAGGCTAACAAAGTGATACTCTAATAAGCTTAAAAATACACAGTGCACACAAACTGTGTAAAATAATACATTTTTAATTACACTGAACTTTTTATTAGTATAAAAAAAGAATTATTTATATATTTTTCCTGCCTGTTTTTCACCTTCTGTCTTCTGTTTATCCTGCAGGGTTCTGAAGGCCCAATCAGATCACAGATCCAGACACGAGGGTAAGCACATCATTGGTTATACAGTCAAACCAAAATTGAACATTTGAAGAGTTTATTTGCAAAAACAGTTAACTCCATTTTTATTAATTCTTACAAATCATGTTTTTCTATTGTGCATTCCAAGTAATATCAATCAAACTGCAGTTGGGTTGTTAACTATAGTGTCCTGCACCCACTAGTAAAAATATATCAAAAATGTCTGAATAATTTTTGGTTTGTCTGTATATATCTTTGAAGGTTTTTCAGGTTGTTCTCTGGTCATTATACTCATTGCTGGTGATGTGTTTTTCAGTGACTCATTACTCCATGTGGCTGTTGGTGAGCTGGGCTCACTGCTGTTCTCTGGTGAAGTCCAGCCTGGCTGACAGCGAACATCTCCACGACTGGCTGAAGAAGCTCACGCTGCTCATACCTGAGGTAAACCAACAAATGTCATAATGACTTTAATCATCTCTGGTGTAATTACTATTGTAATTAAGGCCATTTAGGTGGGGAACAATTATATTGACCAATCAAATCATAGCTATTCAACCCAGGCAATAAAATCAAGTTCCACCCTACATCTCACAAAATAATTTGTGGAATCAGCATATTTTATTTTATTTTATTTTATTTTATTTTATTTTATTTTTTTATTATTTTATTTTATTTTATTTTATTTTATTTTATTTTATTTTATTTTATTTTATTTTATTTTATTTTATTTTATTTTATTTTATTTTATTTTATTTTATTTTATTTTATTTTATTTTATTTTATTTGTAATATTTATACATTTGGCATTTGCATTCATTTCATCCCTGGGAATTGAACACATGACAATGGATGAACAATGGACGGCCGGATAGTGCACACAAGACACACACATACATTTTTACCATCAGGAGAAAATTCACCAAAGTGTTCATCTTGTCAGAATCCACTGTCCATTAAACATATTTTGCTAGACTGGAATGCTTCTACCCCTTTGAGGAACTTGTTTTATCTGTTGATACTTTTGAAAAGGTTTTTAACCAAGTAAATCCAAATTTAGTCCTAAGGTTTTTTTTTTGATAGACTAAAGCAACTTACATTGATATTCAAGGTAAACATGTTTTCTGAGTTCATGCATCCCCTGGGAGTCGAACCCATGACCTTGGTGTTGCGATCGCCATGCTCTACTGTTTGAGCTCCAGGAGTGCTGTTGTGCTAACAGATCTGTGCTCTGAATCTGCAGACGGCGGTGCGTCAGGAGGCATGCAGTGGACTGTATAAGCTGTCTCTGTCGGGTCTGGAGGGAGGAGAATCCATCAATAGATCCTTCCTGCTGCTCGCCGCGTCCACACTGCTCAAGTTCCTGCCAGACGCACAGGCGCTTAAACCCCTCAGAGTAAGTTCACACACAGACAATGTCTTAAAACTCTTTTATTTATATAATATGAATAAAATAAAATAAAATAAATAAAATTTATTTATATAATATTAGAGTTTATATAAATATATATATTTCAGATTTAGTTTAAAGGTCCCGTTCTTCGTGATCCCATGTTTCAAACTTTAGTTAGTGTGTAATGTTGTTGTTAGAGTATAAATAAAATCTGTAAAATTTTAAAGCTCAAAGTTCAATGCCAAGCGAGATATTTTATTTAACAGAAGTCGCCTACATCGAACGGCCAGTTTGGACTACATCCCTCTACTTCCTTCATTAATGACGTCACTAAAACAGTTTTTTGACTAACCTCCGCCCACAGGAATACACAAGAGTTGCGTTTGTAGAGTGTGTTTGTCGCCATGTCGTCGAAACGCTGTTATTTTCATCCCGCAGTCCAATCACCGGGTCTGATTCCGGCTCAAATTGATAGGGTAAAATTAAAGACATGTTTACAATAACACTGAGCGCGTGCATCTCCACGTTATGGTAAGAGGCGTGACTTTTCCGGGCAAGATGCGCTAAACTGCTGTCGAATCACAACACAGGAACCGCTGGCACAATCAGAACTCGTTACGTATTTCTGAAGGAGGGACTTCATAGAACAAGGAAGTCATCAGCCTGTTTTTATGACAGTGGAAACAGCGGTATACAGATAAGTAAATTATGTGAAAAATACTGTGTTTTTTTACACGCGAAACATGAACACATGTTATATTGCACACTATAAACACAATCAAAGCTTCAAAAAACCACAAAAAACGGGACCTTTAAGTTAGTAATTTCAGTACTTCATCTTAAACTTTTTTTGTTGCAAAACATTTTTGCTGCTAATTTTTTAGTTGAAGTTTTCTATGGACGCTTGTTTCCGCCATGGAATAAAAAATAAATAAGCTAATTTCAGCATTTTATCTTTTAATTTGGACTTTATAACCCGCAATTGCGAGTTTATGTCTCACAATTCTGAGAAAAAAGTTGGTTGCAAGAAAAAGTCAGAATTGTGAGATAAAAAGGCGCAAAAGTGACATAGCCAACTACTGGCCTGACATGCAGCGTTTTTAGTTGTTTTCGTGGATCTGTGTAAATCCATTTTGACTATGTTCGCGGAACTTTTCAAAAATGCAAAGGAGAAACTTTTTTCGACTTTTAGTACGTTGTTGTCATGTAAACGTACGCTAAGATTTAGTTAATGATAACAGGTGCTAACTCAGTGTTATTTACCCATTTCATTTTTGGGTGCTTTAATTGAGTGTATCTGTGTGTGTTTCGGTGCAGATGGAGGATTTTGAGGAGGAGGCCATGTTTCGCACCGGCTGTAAGGAATATTTCTGGCTGCTCTGTAAACTCATCGACAACATCCATGTGAAAGATGCCAGTCAGACCACCCTGCTGGACCTGGACGCCCTGGCCCGACACCTCGCAGACTGCATCCGCAGGTCAGACACATCACGCTTCTTTTGCTTCAATTACTGGATTAGTTTCAGTCTGAACACATAATTTACCCCTCCAGAGCACAGCCTGAAGCAAACCAATGTTATTAGTTAGTCTAGAGTGACATTTTAAAGGAAAATCATTGTTAGTATTATGCTAGGACGCCTTAAAATCAAACTGAATTAATAGTAATCAAGCAAACACTTTTCAAGGCCACTGTTTTGTACAGCATGTTGTTGTTTTTCCATTTGCAGTCGTGAGATTTTGGACCAGCAGGACGGGGCGATCGAGGACGACGGTCTGACGGGTCTCCTGCGTCTGGCCACCAGCGTCCTGAAGCACAAGCCTCCGTTTAAGTTCTCGCGGGAGGGTCAGGAGTTCCTCAGGGACACGTATGACCTGCTGTTTCTGCTGCCCAGCCTAAAGGACCGACAGCAGCCCAAATGCAAGAGTCCCGCGGCCCGTGCCGCCGCCTACGACCTGCTGGTGGAGGTGGTCAAGGGTTCGGTGGAGAACTACAGACTACTGCACAACTGGGTGATGTCGCAGCACATGCAGGGTGAGCCGGACACACATGAGTTCTTTTGTGGACAGCTTACCCTTATTTAGATTAAGACAACATTAGAGACAACTAATAAATCTTTTTATTAGCAAGCATGTCCTCATAAATTGGTTTTAAGAGATTTACTATGTTTTCTTCAGGTCTCATAAGCTCAAATAACATGCAGGAAGTTGACATGAAATACTTTAGTAAATTCACATTCTGACATTCATGTGACATTCATTTATGAATGATTTGAAAATGAATGAATATGTCATAATTCTGTGTTGTTTTGCTGTTTTAGCATCTCACGCACCTTATAAGTGGGATTACTGGCCCCATGATGATGTCAGAGCCGAGTGTCGTTTCGTGGGTTTGACTAACCTGGGCGCCACGTGTTACCTGGCCTCCACCATCCAACAGCTCTACATGATCCCAGAGGCCAGACAGGCCGTCTTCACTGCTAAAGTGAGTATAAACTGTGAAATGCATGCACACCTGCGACCTTGCATCAGTTGCAACCATAAACTGCCCATAATTATGCTAATGAACTATATTACTTAAATGAAGAATTGTTCATTTTTGATTATTAAACATTGGTGTTTTATCATATTGCAGTTGCTGCTGTGATATAAAAGAGCTTAAATGGTTTGAGATGTTTGTGCCTTGTAGTGATGCTTGTGTCTGTTTATTTACAGTATTCAGAGGATATTAAGCATAAGACCACATTGCTGGAGCTGCAGAAGATGTTCACTTATCTCATGGTACGTGACACTCTTGTTACATGCGTTAATCTGATCTCATGACCTGTAGATGTGATGTAATTTCACTGTTTCTGTGTGTGCAGGAGAGTGAGAGGAAAGCGTACAACCCTCGTCCCTTCTGTAAGACCTACACGATGGACAAACAGCCTCTGAACACAGGAGAGCAGAAGGACATGACTGAGTTCTTCACGGACCTCATCACCAAGATCGAGGAGATGTCTCAGGACCTGGTACGTTTGATTAAAGTCGGCATGAAATGGAAGTTGAGATAGTCTTTTTTTTCCAAATTGTGAATATATCTGAGTGAAACGGCCTCTCAGGCAAGAACAAAATGGCAGAGCTTGATTTTGTCCATGTGGAATTGATTGGATGGTTGTGGATTGCTATTGGTGGATCTCATGTGAGTGACAGGTTGCCCCGCCCTCATGCCGGTAGACGACATCAGAGAAGAGAAGAGGTCGCTTAAAGAGGGAGGGGAAGGGCACACAAATTTTAAAAATAATGATGCATGGAAAAAAACACTTATAATAAATACTGCAATATTCCATAAAAAATAAGAATTGATTTAATGCTGATTTTAAGAACAGTTTTGAGTGTGTTTAATGAATTAGTCACAGAGATCTGATGGCTGTGTGTTTGTTGTTTCAGAAAAACACTGTCAAAACACTGTTTGGAGGCGTCATCACTAACAATGTGGTTTCACTGGTAAGATTGAGCTGTTTGAACGTTTTTACTCTTATTATGCATGTGTCTTGTCTGAAAGAGAGAGATCATGTATGTGAGACTGAATATGCACATTTGGATTAATCTCTTGCTGTGTGTGTGTAGGACTGTGATCATGTGAGTCAGACGGCTGAGGAGTTTTACACAGTGAGATGTCAGGTGGCCGATATGAAGAACATCTATGTGAGTGTTTCTCATTTTCACACACACTCATCAGAAGAAAAATCAGTGCTCTGGGTGTAAATGTCATTAAAAGGAAACTTTAAAGCTTTAAAGGCTTTACTGTTCAGATTATAATAAATATTGGTTTTTCAATGACTTTCAATGTTTCCTCCGATTGTCAATATGTAATGGTTGCTTTGCAAAGTACCAATAATCATTTGTAGTTACTGACCTTAAAGCGCTACATAATTTCAACCCCACCACAGTCAGTTTGGTATTTATATACTTTATATTTGATCACTGAGACTCTTGTGGCATTGCTTAATTTTGTTGTCTTATAATTAATCACGCATTGAAATTAAACAAACACACAAAAAAAAAAATCGTAGCCCATCATATTTTCAGAAACATTCTTACATTTATCATTTTTCTGTATTGATTGTTACAGGGTTGAAGGTCAGTGCAAAAAAGGCTAATAATAACCTTAACTAGAAAATGTTGTTGAACCACACTACATTTACAATCAGTTTTCTTGTACTTTGTGCCAAGAACAATATTTTATGTATAAAAACTAATTGCTATGATTTTGTCCCCCATAACAGAGTTGAACTGTTGAGATTGATGAGGTCAAAATAAGTTTAACACATAATAAAAATCCTGAAAAAGACTATAAATGAAACATTTCTATTTGAAACAAGAAAATAATGTTTTCACTTCATGATAGAAAGATGAAACTATTATTTTTATAGCATAACTGGGTTGAACAATGCAAATAAATTCTGCATTTTCACAGAAAATTGCTATAACATTTTAGAAAATAAAATATTTCTTAATTATAAAATAAGCTAATTTTTTATTTTATTTATATAAATAAGGAAAAAAATATATGTGTGTGTGTGTATATATAATATATACTTTATACAGCTTTTATTTATTTTATTTTATTTTATTTTATTTTATTATTTATTTAAAATGTCTTAACCACTTACATCAGTCAAGTAATGTGACCAAGTTTATTATCCTGTTGGCTATTTCAGTAATAAGCCAAGGAGAGACACACATCACACAAATAAAGCCATTTCTGGTCTTTTATATTTCCCTGATTGTCAGTTACTGAAACGGCCACCGCTATCAAACATTATCAACCTCTAATCCTAATACGCACATCATCTGTCTCTGTTTCAGGAGTCTCTGGATGAGGTGACCATCAAGGACACTCTGGAGGGTGATAACATGTACACCTGCTCTCAGTGTGGGAAGAAAGTACGCGCTGAGAAACGGTACAGTTCCCTTCTTCCTGTGAGAGCTGAAGTCTTTCTGTTAAAACCCATGAATATTTCACGACTGTCTCTTTCTGTCTCTCAGGGCATGTTTTAAGAAGCTCCCGCGGATCTTGAGCTTTAACACAATGCGCTACACGTTCAACATGGTGACCATGATGAAGGAAAAAGTAAACACGCACTTTTCTTTCCCGCTGCGGCTCGACATGACGCCGTACACCGAGGACTTCCTCATGGCCAAGGGCGACAGGAAGGAAGGTTGTACGGTTGTTTTGCTGAAATACAATGATTTTATATTCTGTTTGTCTTCTCCGTCAACTAATCGTGATCTCGTTTGCAGGATTTCGTGATGACGGTGATGCAAAAGTGGCGGAGAGTTACGAGTACGACCTCATCGGTGTGACGGTGCACACGGGAACGGCAGACGGCGGACATTATTACAGCTTCATCAGGGACATTGTCAACCCACACGCTTACCGCAATAACAAATGGTGATTATTCACACTCATTTGTTTAAATGAAATTAACGTATTAGGCATTTACAGCTACTGAGTAATTGTAGCCCAAAATTTGTTGCTGGTAATTGACCTTCAGATGCATTTGATAACATTTTGAAATGATGATGCCATTTCCTGTTGCAGGTACCTGTTTAACGACGCAGAGGTGAAGCCGTTTGATTCGGCCCAGCTGGCCTCAGAGTGTTTTGGTGGAGAGATGACAGTATGTGTTTTGAAATTTTTCCTACTAGATCAAGTCATCCTTTGTGCTTTTGGGATAAATGAATATAAATTTAAAAATTGTGTTAATGTGGTTTTAATTCAGAAATACTCGTCTCATTTCAGACAAAAACATACGACTCTGTCACAGACAAGTTCATGGATTTCTCCTTTGAGAAGGTTGGTTTTATATTGATAACAGTAATAATAATGATACATTATTATTATTTTAGATATTATGATATTAAAGTAATAAATAATACATCTATAGTTTTATTTATAATATTTTTACATTATTTTTATATGAATCAAAATTAAAATAATAATAAATTATTTTATATATTAATTAGTACTTATAATACATTATATTATTATTTTATATATTAATAATATATTGTTGTTATTGTTGTTATTATTAAGTTTTTATTTTATTGTGATTTAATTTAAAATGTATTTTTATTATAGCTATTATTGTAATTAATACATTATTTACTTATTGTTTTATAAAATAATACATTCTTTTTATATTAATTATAATTATTAAAGTAATAATTATCGATTGTTGTTGTTGTAATAAATTATTATTATAATAATTACTAATATAATATTAGAATTATTTAAATAAGTCTCCCCCATAATTTATTCTTGTAAAATGCTTTAGAAACAGTAATGTGTGCTTGTCTGTCTGTCAGACCCACAGTGCCTACATGCTGTTCTATAAGCGAGTGGAGGTGGAGGAGGAGAATGGGAAGGACTTTAACTTTGACATTTCTCCTGATCTTCTGGAGGTACAGATTTCCCTGTATATCAACCTCAGTCTTCACTGCACACATCCGTCAGGCTGGGCATTCATCTGACGCTTCTTCTCTCTCTCTGTCTCTCTCATAGTGGATCTGGCATGACAACATGCAGTTTCTCCAGGACAAGAACATCTTTGAACACACATACTTTGGGTGAGAGAACAGTAGAGCAGTTTCACAAAACCTCTCCTCTCCTCTTAATGTATATGATCTATAATATATTTCTAAATTTTTTTGTTCTCTTTTTAATTTAATATTTTTTCTGTCTATCTACTTTTCTGTTCTCTTTCTTTAATTTTCTTACACTTTATTTTTTTATATATTTATTCATTTAATATATATTTAATGTTTATATCATTAATATATTGTATTAATATTATTAATACTTAATATTAATTGTGTTTGCATTATTAATATATTTAATATTTTTTGTTTTAAATATGTTTTCATTGTAACTATTTTATCTGACCTGTGCTCTCATTCTGTTTAATTCTTGTATTTTGTGATCTCTCTGTAGTTTCATGTGGCAGCTGTGCAGCAGTATTCCCAGCACTTTACCGGATCCTAAATCTGTGTCACTCATGACGGCTAAGGTGAGTCTGTCCACATGATCAGCTTTATCAGGGCAGATTATGAAACATGATCATCTATGCAAGATAGGCTTGCTGCAGTGGTCGGTATTGTTACCAGTGCTCAGCTGCAACACCGATTAAATCTCTTGTCCACCACGACACCGCACCCCACAGTCATTGTGATTTTTTTTTTTTTTTATAGTAATAAAAATCATATAGTTCAGTTAGAAAACAGACACTACAATTAAAAACTGAACGCATCTGCTCAATGAGCCGAACGAGAGTCGCAGAACAGACCAGCAGCAGGAGTCAGATTTCATTCATCACGAGAGTGAGGAGCCGACTGACAAGACGATGGCGGATGATTTTTGGATTTTTGCAATATTTTGGATTTAAACCCAGTGCTAATAGGGAACCTGCAAAGGATTAGTTGTGTTTTATAGTTGTTGTATTTTTCATTAAGAATAATTACCCACCATTCAAGCAATTGCCCCCCCCCCCCCCCCCCCCGAATAATTTGAAAGTGAAAGTAAAATTCGCACAGGCATTCATAGTCTATTGCCATTGAGCGTTTTCAGTTCAATTAATTGTACTGTTATGAATGCCTGTGCGACTGTGCGCATTTTACTTTCACTTTATCTCGAATTAGCGTTTAAAAAGCGAGGTGCAAAAGAGGGGAAACCCCACCCCCGGTATTACCGATGTTGTCACACGTCGATTAACCTGTTGGGATTATTTCCTTACCGTCACATCCCTAATAGAAGACTTTCAGGGAAAACCTCTTGAGTTCTTCTCCACAGAGAACTAGTGATGTTCATATTTTTGGATTAACTTTCCTCCCTTCTTCTCACAGCTCAGCACATCGTTTGTTCTGGAGACGTTCATCCACTCCAAAGAAAAGGTGAGATGGCGTTGTTCTGTTTTCCCCTCATCTTTAGTGTAATTTACTTCAGTTGTAGCTTACAGAACAGACCTGATGCTGTTTTCTGTGTTTGAAAGTTGTTTTGTGTTGTTGTAAGTTCATCTTGTGCTCATTTCTTTCAGCCCACAATGCTGCAGTGGATTGAGCTCTTGACCAAACAGTTCAACAACAATCAAGCTGCCTGCGAGGTAACACACATACACACAAATGCATGCACACACACACACACACACTCACACATTGAGGTCATGGCATAGACTTCCATTGATTTTTATAACAGGTTAATGATATTTTCTATGGCCTAACCCAAGCCCTACACTAGATTTAAATCAAAACATGTTTTGGCTGATTCATAAGCCTTTTTAACTAGTCTATGGTGAGAACCAGTAAAATGTCCTCACTAGTCAGTTGTCATAATATTTCATTATATAAGTGAGGTAATTTGGCCCTCACAAGTATAGCCAAACCTGTACACACAGAACATCCCACTTCTTGTTTCCCAGCATCTTCTGCTCTGGAAAATCACTTTTGAGCATAATAAATGGAGAGGGTTGGTGAGTGTTATTGGGTCATGCTTTGTGCGTTTGTGGGTAATGTAATGTGTCATATCTGTTTGTGTGTGTGTGTGTGCAGTGGTTTTTGGATCAGATGGCAGATGATAACTGGTGGCCCATGCAGATTCTCATCAAGTGCCCCAATCAGATTGTACGACAGGTGAGTGTTACCAAAGTCCTATTCAAGGAAAGTCTGTTCACTCTGCGGCCAAATTTGCCACACCTCTGGGCAGCTATTTCGTGCATCCAAGTCCTGAATGGGGAAGTCCTGAAATCTCAAAAACTGCTTACCATACTCACATTTAAATAACATATTTAGCAACAAAATCTGACATGAGCTGTCCCATAAATATTGTTTTTGTTAATAATGTGACTGCACCATCTTTGGCATTACACGTGTTGACCGAGCTATTTAAATTTAATTATTATTATCTATTATTATTATTATTATTATTATTATTATTATTATTATTATTATTAACATTAACAGAAAAACCCACACCCTACCCCTAAAAGAAAACATTTAGCATGTTTACAATAAAAAACACTTTATGTTATTATGCATGTTTTGCTTGATTAAAATAAGCACTGCTGTGACGTTTCAGATGTTCCAGAGGTTGTGTATCCACGTGATCCAGCGCCTCAGACCAGCCCACGCTCACCTGTACCTGCAGCCGGGCATGGAGGATGGGTGCGTCTCTTTCTCTCTCTCTTCCTCTGGAGCCCGCTAACTATCCTGTCCTCATGTTTTCAAACCCATATGCTGTTATATTGTCTGTGTAAAATGTCTCAATAGTTCTTTTGGTCTGTCTGCAGCTCTGATGACATGGACGGGCCGGTGGAGGACATCGGCAGCCGCTCCTGTGTGACACGCTTCGTCAAAACACTGCTGTCAATCATGGAACATGGAGTGAAGCCACACAGCAAACACCTGACCGAATACTTCGCCTTCCTCTATGAGTTTGCCAAAATGGGAGAAGAGGAGGTAGACATCCCTTATTCCCTTTATTTATTTGTTTGTTTTATTTTCTGTATTATATGCTTATTTTACTTGTTTATAATTTTAATTATTTACTTATTTTTATTTAATGAATTTATTTATTTTTACTTATTTAATTAAATTTTTTATTATTTCAATTTTTTTAGTTTTATTATTTATTTTACTTATTTTATTTATTTGTTTTATTTTACTTATTTAATTGTACTTATTTATTTTTTACTTATTTTATAATATTTTTATTCATTTTAGTTAGTTACTTTTATTTATTTTTACTTATTTAATTTTATTATTTATTTATTTTACTGTTTACTTATTTCATTTATTTTATGTATTTCTTTATTTTGCTTATTTTATTATTTCATTTATTTTAATTTTACTTATTTAATTTTATTTTTTTATAATATTTTATTTATTTATTTTAGTTGATATAATTTGTATTCATTGTTTTACTTAATTTTATTAATTATTTATTGTACTTATTTATTTATTTATTTATTTATTTATTTATTTATTTATTTGAGTTATTTAAATTTGTTTTTATTTATTTATTTTTAAAAATTTTAAAGAATATTCTTTATTTTCTTCTTTTCATAATGTCTTTTTGCTGCTTTTTGTCCTCACAGAGTCAGTTCCTCTTGTCTTTGCAAGCCATTTCTATCATGGTGCATTTCTACATGGGCACAAAAGGACCTGAAAATGTAAGTGCTGTTTCATCAGGGTAGTTCATGTCTGATTTAAAGTTGCCCTGATCTCAAATAATAATGTCAATCTCTCTGTCTCAGCCTCAGGTGGAGGTGTTATCTGAGGAAGAGGAGGGGGAGGAGGATGAAGAGGAGGACATCCTCTCGCTGGCAGAGGAGAAGTACCGCCCGGCCGCTCTGGAGAAGATGATCGCTCTCATAGCTCTGCTGGTGGAGCAGTCTAGATCTGAGAGGTGCACACTGAAATATTTCACAAAAACATCTCATATTTCAGCCATAATGGGTCATATTTCACCCCAAAATCATTTACAGAAAGTTAAGCTTATATTGGAGCTGTTAAAAGTGTAATTTCTGCACCATTAGCGTCAGCAAACAGAGTTGCAAAACATTGCATCAGTCATTTCTTACTGTAATACAGTAGAAAAAAATGTCTTTATAATTGAGCCTTTGGCTTGGTAATATCTACTCGTCTGATCATTTGTCTCTGTCTGTCTGCAGGCACTTGACTCTGTCCCAGAGTGACATGGCCGCACTGACTGGAGGAAAAGGTTTTCCCTTCCTGTTCCAGCACATCAGAGACAGCATCAACATCAGACAGACCTGCAACCTCATATTCAGCCTCTGCAGATACAACAACCGCCTGGCAGAACATGTAAGATGCCCGAATGAGGGCACACCATAGACTGTTTCTATATGGAGCCAGTTATAACAGCTAGAGGTTTGTAACACAAACCCTACTTATAATCGATGTTCTCATGGTTTGTGTTCTTCTGTGGTATAGATCGTGTCAATGCTGTTCACCTCCATCGCTAAGCTGACTCCAGAGGTAAAAACAAATCTCACAACCATTGTTTCATTACTGACACATTAGTTACACACACTAACTAACCTTGTGTGCATGTCTGACAGGCAGCGAATCCGTTCTTCAAGCTGCTGACGATGCTGATGGAGTTTGCTGCTGGTCCTCCTGGAATGCCCTCGTTTGCGTCCTACATCCTGCAGAGGATCTGGGAGGTAAATCAGCCCACAGACAGTCCCATCATTCATATACCTTCTTACTTCTCCACTGAAACAGTGCTATATATATTGATATATATATGAGTCATGAGATTTGTGTCAATGATGATTTGTGGTTGTTTGGAGAACTTCAAATGTTACATCTGCCTTACTGATCTGAGCGTCTAATCCCTGTTTGTCTGTGTCAGGTGATCGAGTATAACCCGTCTCAGTGTTTAGACTGGTTGGCTGTCCAGACTCCTCGTAATAAGCTTGCTCACAGCTGGGTCCTGCAGAACATGGAGAACTGGGTGGAGAGGTTTCTGCTGGCGCACAACTACCCACGTGTCCGAACGTGTAAGAACAGTCTACACAACAGTACACACACACACACACACACACATATATATATATATATATATATATATACTATGTTTATGAAAGAGTCTCTTCTGCTCACCAAAGCTGCATTTATTTGATCAAAAACACAGTAAAAACAGTAATACTGTGAAATATTATTACAATTTAAAAGAGAACTGAATTTTCAGCATAATTTCTCTTAAGTCAAATATTAATCAGCAGACTGGTTTTTAACATTGATAATAAACAGAAATGTTTCTTGAGCATCAAATCAGCATATAAGAATGATTTCTGAAGGATCATGTGACACTGAAAACTGGAGTAATGATGCTGAAAATGCAGCTTTGATCACAGGAATAAATAACATTTTAAAATATATTCACATAGAAAACATTTGCAACAATTTTTCATAATTTTACTGTTTTTACTGTATTTTTGATCAAATAAATGCAGCCTTGGTGAGCAGAAGAGACTCTTTCAAAAACATAAAATCTTACTTGTATAAATAAATGCTTAAGATCTACTTGCACACTTAACTCACACTTTAAAATGTCTGAATATGCATTAGATGACATTTTAAAGCATAATCAGCTAGACTTATCTTTCCTGGTAAAACATCAGATTTTGCATTATTTTGTGATATATTCAATACATTTCTCTTTCAGCTGCGGCGTATCTGCTGGTGTCTCTCATCCCGAGCAACTCCTTCCGTCAGATGTTCCGCTCCACGCGCTCTCTTCACATCCCCACACGGGACCTCCCGCTGAGTCCCGACACCACCGTGGTTCTGCACCAGGTCTACAACCTGCTGCTGGGCCTGCTGGGCCGGGCCAAACTCTACGTGGACGTGCCCGTGCACGGGACCACCAAACTGGTGCAGTATTTCAGCTTCATGACCTACTGCCTCATCTCCAAAACCGAGAAGCTCATGTTCTCCAGCTACTTCATGGACCTCTGGAACCTCTTCCAGGTACTTCACATGCAGATGAAGGCATTTTTTAGGTGCTCATATGATGAAACGGAAGTTGCGATAGTCTTTTCTTCTCTATTGTGATGTATATCCGAGTGAAATGGCTTCTCGAACAAGAACAAATGTAGGGCGGGGCTTGATTTTGTCCATGGTGAATTCGTTGGATGGTTTTGGTTTGTTATTGGTGGATCTCATGTGAGTGACAGGTTGCCCCGCCATCATGCCAGTAAACATTTCATCAGAGAACAGAGGAGATGATGCTGGCACATTAATATAATGATGTGGATATTTACTTAATTCAATCGCAGCCTAAACGATGTGACAGTCATGCATATCGTGATATTAATTTTATTTTGATATATTGTACAGACTTGCTCTTATGTGTCTCTTTCCGTCTCACAGCCCAAGTTATCAGAGCCAGCCATTGCCACTAATCACAACAAGCAGGCTCTCCTTTCCTTCTGGTATAACGTCTGTGTGGACTGCAGCGAGAATGTGCGGCTCATCGTCCAAAACCCTGTTGTCACTAAAAACATTGCATTTAATTACATCCTGGCCGATCATGACGATCAGGAGGTGGTGCTGTTCAACCGCGGGATGCTGCCAGCATACTACGCCATCCTGCGCATGTGCTGTGAGCAGTCGCCCGCTTTCACCCGCCAGCTGGCATCGCACCAGAACATACAATGGGCCTTCAAAAATCTCACACCCCACGCCAGCCAGTACCCGGGGGTGAGTACAGCAGTGTCCGACCCCGTTACCAAAGTTCACATAAGAAATACGATCAAACATGTTTTTCTTTAGTTGATGGGAAAGTTTATCAGTAACTACTATTGTTCAAAAGTTTGGAGTTTTTTAATGTTTTTGAAAGAAGTCTCTTCTGCTCACCAAAGCTGCATTTATTTGATCAAAAATATAGTAAAACAGCCTATTTTCATGAAGAGTGTCTCCCTGTTTCTCACTGTGTTTCTGTCCGAAGGAATATAATGTCTGAAGTTTCATTCGGGTTCATTCAGTTCTGTCAAATAACAGCATGTTTGTTCTTTCTCTGCAGGCGGTGGAGGAGTTGTTTAACCTGATGCAGTTGTTTGTAGCTCAGAGGCCTGATATGAGAGAGGAAGAGCTGGAGGACGTGAAGCAGTTCAAGAAGACCACCATCAGCTGTTACCTGCGCTGTCTGGACGGACGCTCCTGCTGGACCACTCTCATCAGGTACACATGCTCTCTCTTTAAATATTTCACAAAACGGCCCGTTTCTGTTCATACTAAGACTCTGTACACTCTCAGTGCCTTCCGTATCCTGCTGGAGAACGATGAGGACAGACTGCTGGTGGTGTTCAACAGAGGACTCATCCTGATGACTGAGGTATTCACGCTCTCTTCATTCACTCGTCTTCGCATTTTAATGGACTTTCATCTTCATCTAAATATTTCTGTGTCTGCAGTCCTTCAACACCCTGCACATGATGTACCATGAGGCCACCGCATGTCATGTGACCGGTGATCTAGTGGAGCTGCTCTCCATCTTCCTGTCTGTTTTAAAGGCAACGCGACCCTACTTACAACGTAAAGGTAGTACATTACCCATAATACACCTAACTGTACAGCACAAAAGTACTCATTACCCATAATACTTTAACATGTAGTACAAAAGTACTCATTATTACCCATAATACAACTTAATGTGTAGTACAAAAATACTCATTACCCATAATACACCTTAACGTGTGCTACAAAAGTACTCATTACCCATAATACACCTTAACGTGTAGTACAAAAGTACATATTACCCATAATACACCTTAACGTGTGCTACAAAAGTACTCATTACCCATAATACACCTTAACCTGTAGTACAAAAGTACACATTACCCATAACACACCTTAACATGTAGTACAAAAGTACTCATTACCCATAATACACCTTAACATGTAGTACAAAAGTACACATTACCCATAATACACCTTAATGTGTAGTACAAAGTACTCATTACCCATAATACACCTTAACGTGTAGTACAAAGTACACATTACCCATAATACACCTTAACGTGTAGTACAAAGTACACATTACCCATAATACACCTAACTGTACAGCACAAAAGTACACATTACCCATAATACACCTTAACGTGTAGTACAAAAGTACTCATTACCCATAATACTCCTTAACGTGTAGTGCAAAAGTACACATTACCCATAATACACCTTAACGTGTAGTACAAAAGTACTCATTACCCATAATACTCCTTAACGCGTAGTACAAAAGTACTCATTACCCATAATACACCTTAATGTGTAGTGCAAAAGTACACATTACCCATAATACACCTTAACGTGTAGTACAAAAGTACACATTACCCATAATACACCTTAACGCGTAGTACAAAAGTACTCATTACCCATAATACACCTTAACGCGTAGTACAAAAGTACACATTACCCATAATACACCTTAACGTGTAGTACAAAAGTACACATTACCCATAATACACCTTAACATGTAGTACAAAGTACACATTACCCATAATACACCTTAACATGTAGTACAAAAGTACTCATTACCCATAATACACCTAACTGTACAGTACAAAAGTACACATTACCCATAATACACCTTAACGTGTAGTACAAAAGTACACATTACCCATAATACACCTTAACGTGTAGTACAAAAGTACTCATTACCCATAATACACCTTAACGTGTAGTACAAAAGTACACATTACCCATAATACACCGTAACGTGTAGTACAAAAGTACTCATCACCCATAATACACCGTAACGTGTAGTACAAAAGTACTCATTACCCATAATACACCTTAACGTGTAGTACAAAAGTACTCATTACCCATAATACACCTTAACGTGTAGTACAAAAGTACACATTACCCATAATACACCTTAATGTGTAGCACAAAAGTACTCATTACCCATAATACACCTTAACGTGTAGCACAAAAGTACACATTACCCATAATACACCTTAACGTGTAGCACAAAAGTACACATTACCCATAATACACCTTAACGTGTAGCACAAAAGTACTCATTACCCATAATACACCTGAAGCATCAATACTTAAGTACCCTATTACCCATATGCAGTTCAAAGGATTTGATTGCCCATAATGCACTTGTACATGTCAATAACTGATCGTTTGTGTCTGTGTGTAGATGTGAAGCAGGCTTTGATCCAGTGGCAGGAGAGGATTGATTTTGCTCACAAGCTGCTGACGCTGCTGAACTCTTACAGCCCACCAGAGCTGCGTAACGCCTGTCTGGGTGAGTCGCCACATCCCTAAAATAAAAGCACCGCTTTAGAAATGAACCCAGGTTGCAGATGAGTGTGATCTAACCATGTGTGTTCATCCTCAGATGTGCTGAAGGAGCTGGTGCTCTTGAGTCCTCATGACTTCCTGCACACTCTTGTGCCCTTCCTGCAGCACAACCACTGCACCTACCACCACAGCAACATCCCCAGTGAGTCCCGCCACAGGCTTCATTCATACAGCATGACAGATTTTCCTCATACACAGTGATACAAACAGTAACACTAGCGTTGGTTTTACCGTGTCAATTCGATCCTGAGTCCTCATTACTTTAAAGTACATGCAAAGTAGTTTTGCTTTGGCAGCACAGAAAACCAAACTCTCCCAGGCCTCGGCTACATCTACAGTGTCCTGCATTTTGATCTTTGAAACTTTACAGACCTTTTACATTCACAAACGGCTCTATTACACACTGCATGACAGGTAGTATCTGAAAAAGCATAACAAGGGCACATTAAGAGCACTTTTTATCTTCTATTAATCTTCTATTTCTTATATAGATTTTTGTTTATCGTGAAGATGGCCTTGTTGCTGACATGGTGTTAAAAAATACTAATTAATAAAGAAATAATATCGTCAGCACGTGGTGTAACACTGTTTGTGTGTGTTTTATAGTGTCGTTTGGGCCGTATCTGCCCTGTAGAGAGAATATCAAGCTGATGGGCGGAAAGAACAACATTCGTCCTCCCAGACCGGAGCTCAACATGTGCCTGCTGCCCTCAATGGTGGAGACCAGTAAGGTGTGTATGAGACCAATGAGTGAATCACGTTACACGCTGAGCTTTAGTTGTTCATAGAGTGTGTTTTTGTGTTTCCTATAGGGTAAAGATGAGGTGTATGACAGGATGTTGTTGGACTACTTCCTGTCGTATCATCAGTTCATTCACCTGCTCTGTCGAGTCGCCATCAACTGTGAGAAGTTCACAGAGACTCTGGTGAAACTGAGTAAGAACGCTTCTCTCTCTCTCTCTCTCTCTCTCTCTCTCTCTCTCTCTCTCTCTGAGTGTGTCTGTGTGTATGTGTGTGTGTTTGTGCTGATGGTGTTTATTCATGTGTGCAGGTGTGTTGATCGCATATGAAGGACTTCCTCTACATCTGGCTCTCTTTCCCAAACTCTGGACAGAACTTGCTCAATCTCAGGTAAAATCTTTTTAGTCATCTCTCACACACACACACACACACACATACACACACTTGTATGGTTTACGGAGACTCTCCATAGACATAATGGTTTTTATACTGTACAAACTGTACATTCTATCCCCCTACACTACCCCTACCCCTAAACCGACCCATCACAGGAAACTGTCTGCTTTTTTTGAATTTCAAAAATAAATGTAGTTTTTTTTTTTTTTTTTTAAGCCATTAGGTTTACGTTGTAATACCCATGTTATTGTACGTATTTGTGTCTTAATAAACTATCTATACAAGAGCACACACACACACACACAGTGCTAAAGCAATAAGACACTAGAGGTGTGTTACAGTGATTTTATCACAGGTAGGAGGTGTTGTTAAGCATGATGGGATGTGGAGTGCCTGAAACTGGTAAAATCACTGTCATGCTTTGCTTTGAATTATTTATTTACATAGTTTACATTTTATTATATTTATCTTATACTTTATTTAATAATAATTATTTAATAAAAATACAAATTAATAATATTTATTAATTCATTGTTAGGAGTGCAAAAAGATTGCAATTATTATACATCTTACAAAATAATACATTTTATTTATTTATTGTTAGGCGTGCAAAAACGGAGTATGCATTTATTATATATCTTACAAATTAATAATAATATTTATATACATTTTTTATTGTTAGGAGTGCAAAAATGAGTATGCATTTATTATACATCTTACAAATTAATAATAAATTTTATTTATTTATTTATTTATTTATTTATTTATTTATTCTGTATGCTTTACAATATATCTTACAAATTAATAATAACATTTATTTTATTTGTTTATTGTTAGGAGTGCAAAAAGAGTATGCATTTATTATACATTTTATAAATTAAATAATAAATATTTTTTTTTATTTATTGATTGATTGATTAATTGATTGTTCAGAGTGCAAAAAGGGATTATGCATTTATTATACATCTTACAAATTACCAAAAGCACATTTTTAAACATTAATTACAGAATACAAAATGTTTGATTATTAATAATCATACTTTGTATTACTGTTGTTTTTTTTGTTTTTTTTTTTCAAAAAGGGAGCATGTTTTAAACACTAGTATGTGTGTGTGTGTGTGTGTGTATATATATATATATATATATATATATATATATACACACAGTACAGTCCAAAAGTTTGGAACCACTAAGATTTTTAATGTTTTTAAAAGAAGTTTCGTCTGCTCACCAAGGCTACATTTATTTAATTAAAAATACAGTAAAAAACAGTAATATTGTGAAATATTATTACAATTTAAAATAACTGTGTACTATTTAAATATATTTGACAAAGTAATTTATTCCTGTGATGCAAAGCTGAATTTTCAGCATCGTTACTCCAGTCTTCAGTGTCACATGATCCTTCAGAAATCATTCTAATATGCTGATCTGCTGCTCAAGAAACATTTATGATTATTTTCAATGTTGAAAACAGTTGTGTACTTTTTTTTCAGGATTCCTTGATGAATAGAAAGTTCAAAAGAACAGCATTTATCTGAAATACAAAGCTTCTGTAGCATTATACACTACCGTTCAAAAGTTTGGGGTCAGTAAGAATTTTTATTTTTATTTTTTTTTAAAGAAATTAAAGAAATGAATACTTTTATTCAGCAAGGATGCATTAAATCAATCAAAAGTGGCAGTAAAGACATTTATAATGTTACAAAAGATTAGATTTCAGATAAACACTGTTCTTTTGAACTTTCTATTCATCAAATAATCCTGAAAAAAAAATATTGTACACAAATATTTTGTACAATTGTACACATTAAATGTTTCTTGAGCAGCAGATCAGCATATTAGAATGATTTCTGAAGGATCATGTGACTGAAGACTGGAGTAACGATTCTGAAAATTCAGCTTTGCATCACAGGAATAAATTACTTTGTCAAATATATTCAAATAGAAAACAGTTATTTTAAATTGTAATAATATTTCACAATATTACTGTTTTTTACTGTATTTTTAATTAAATAAATGTAGCCTTGGTGAGCAGACGAAACTTCTTTTAAAAACATTAAAAATCTGAGTGGTTCCAAACTTTTGGACTGTACTGTATATAATTTTTGTATGTCATAATACATTTTTATAGGGTTATTTTTTACATTTATAGGGTTCTTTTCAAGGTACTCAAGCACTTTAAATGAGACACACAACATTAATCACACATTAAAAGCATTCCTAACAAGGTACAAGTTTTAAATGTTAAAAATGATCATTTTTATACATATGCAACTATATATCATCTCAGATTGATGCGCGACACTAGAGGCGGGTTTTCAAGCAGCAGATGTTTCAGACACATAACTATGAAAACAAAGCAGCCTCATCCAGTCAGAAGTTAGTCAGATGTGTGTGTTTCATGAAGTCTCTGCTGTCTCTCTCTGTCAGTGTGCGATGGCTCAGTCCTGTGTGAAGCTGCTGTGTGAGGATCCGGCGTTTGGAGAATACATGAAATGCATCCTGATGGATGAGAGAAACTTCCTCAACAACAACATCGCCTACTCCTTCCTCACCTGCTTCTTACATAAAGTAAATACACACACATCAACACCTTATGCAGTTTGAATGTAAGGGATTGTCTTTATCCAGTTCAACAGCTAATGTGTTTGACACCTAATCCTGATGTGTTTATGACTTAGCATTGCAAAGCTTCATAACCCTAGGTTAATAACAGTCTGTTATAATTACAAGGGTGACATGTTTAACCCAAAGTTAAGTTTATTCTGTAAAGCCTAAAAGTTGTTCCTTTGCTCTCTGACACTGAGCCTGTCCTGCTGAAGTTTGAAACTTGATTTATGTGTGTTTAGGTGCAGGTGCAGGTGTTATCAGGCCAGAGCTGCTCGAATCTCGTCAACGTGTTGGTGACCAACCTACTGAACGAGTACCACAGCCTGCAGCCTGAGCTGACCAATCAGAGAGCAGAGATGAGCAAGACCAGCAGCCTCCTGAACGCGGTGAGTACAGCTCCCTCCTCACTTCACGGCCAGCGCTCCATCGCTCTTTACTCATCCCTCTGTCTGTGTTGAAGGATCTGCGTGCGCTGCTGCTGGTGCTGTCGGTTTACGCCCCTCAGCAGCTGGATCCGGCTCTAGGTCCGGCTCTACAGGAGCTGCTGTCCAAATGCAGACTGTGTCTGCAGCACCGCGCCACATTAGAGATGGAGGCCAAGGAACGCAAAGTCAAAGGTGTCAACATCACAAACACACTTAAATCACCCTCATGTGTGGCTTCGAATTATTTCATTTAAAATATCATATTTAGTTATTTTAAAGGGATAGTTCACCCAAAAATGAAATTATCCCATGATTTACTCACCCTCAAGCCATCCTAGGTGGATATGACTATCTTCTTTCAGATGAACACAGAGTTATATTAAAAAATATCTTCCAAGCTTTATAATGGGAGTGTATGGTGCTACTGATTTTGAAGCCCAAAAAGGTGTATCCATTCATCGTAAAAGATATCCACACGGCTCCAGTGGGTTGATAAAGGCCTTCTGAAGTGAAACGATGGGTTGTAAAGCTTGGAAGAGCTAGGATATTTTTTTAATATATCTCCGATTGTGTTCATCTGAAAGAAGGATGGCTTGAGGGTGAGTAAATCTTTGGATAATTTACATTTTTTGGTGAACTATCCCTTTAAGTTTTTTAAATAATTTTAATAAAAATGGCACAAAAATGCATTTGACAAAATTACATAGAAGGTTATGCATTTCTTGTACATCATGGCTTCGAATAATTATATTTTAAATACAATAATCATAATAATAACAATAACCAACGTTTTTACACAGAAAGTTCTTTAATGGATGTTTTCAAAAATGTTTCACCAGGAACAATCTTAAGTTTTTTATCAAATATTGAAATGAAAAATCTTATATAATGTTTGTTATATTTATGTGATTTTCAACTGATTATCAACTGTTTGATAATCAACTGTTCAACTGTTTATTGATTATTGATTATCAACTGTTGTTTTTTACTATTTCTGTGCTAATTATGTTTATTTATTTTTAATGTTACTCTTGCCATGAAAATAGCCATAGATGCTGATATGGCAATAAAGATAAACAAACAACAATAAGAATTATTATTATTATTAATTATATAATAAAAATGGTAGCAACAGGTAGAGGTAAAATGACACACAACTGTATTTTTTGTACATAATATTAATAATAATAGTACTTTTATTTATAAAGAGCTTGTCAAGGTGCTCAAAGACTCTTTAAATGAGACATAACATTAATCACACAAAACCATTCCTAAAAATTGCATCATTTTTAAATGGGTATTGTGCATTGATGACATCACTTTATTTTATCTCTCAGTGGACGAGGAGGGCGTGACTCCAGTGAAGCGGCGGAGGGTGAGCAGCAGTGCTGACGATCGTCCGGGAGACAGCGGCGGAAGCAGCATTTGCCCTCCTTCGACCTCCTCCTCATTGGCTCCCTGCTCTGAGCAGAAGGCGGAGCCCGGGGAGGCGTTAACGCCCACCAGCACTTCGGACACTGAAACACGAGACTCCTCCCTCATCGACCCGGGAACGGAAAACGACCCTCCCTCTCCCGACAGCGCGTCCCTTGAGGAAAAGAAAATGGACGCTTCGTCGTCATCGTCGTCATCATCATCATCTTCATCGTCATCCTCCTCCCTTCCCGAGGCATTCGGCAGAGCAGATGAACCTCCACCGCAGATAGCAGGAAGAGAGGAGGAGGAAGAGGATGATGGGCGGAAGGAACCGCAAGAGCAGGAGGCGGAGCCAGAAAGAGAGGAAGTGCCCTCTACTTCCTCCGCCTCTGCCGACTCGGTGCTTTTATTATCCAGCCTGCCAGACGCCGCCGAGGGGCGGAGCTGCTCGCTTCAGGAGGCGGAGTCAGGCGGGTGTGGCCACGCCCTTGCACAGGATGCTCTGGAAACGCTGTCACGCACAGTCGAAGCCACTATCGCTGTGGTTGCCAAACTTTCAAACGGAAAAGGAGGGACACGCCCCTCAGCTTTGTGACGTTGCTTTCACGTCCCTCCTTTTTCAGATTTCACCATTTTCGTTCACCATGCTGTTCAGTTTTGTCTTTTTAAGAGTAATTGAAGTCCGATTTGTCAACGTTTTTTTCTTTTCCCGCCCTTTGGCCTTGCTCCTCATCAACTGAGCTCCGCATTAATCGAACAGAACGAAAAACGAACGATATCAGCTGGAGCATATTTTTGTCAAAGGGCAGTTTTTTTTTTTCTTTTTTAAGCCGTAATTTTGTTGGTTTATTTGTTTTGAAGTGGTTTGTTTTCGAGCCTGCAGTGAAACAGGGAAAAGGTTTACAGCGTTTTAGTCCCATCAGTGCATAATTTAATTTGCGTTTTTATTCACGTGTATTATTATAATTACGATTGTCTTCTGTGCCAGTTTTGTACTTACAGACGTGAGGCTGAAATGGCCTTGCTGTGTTTTTTTTCTCTGTGGTGGATATCAAAAACTATGTTTACTTTGTATATTGAAAAGAAAGAACGAACCACAAGAACCTTGATTCTGTAAAGAATCTTCTAGATGTTGCCTGGCTTTGTAAATGAGATGGTTTATATATATATATATATATATATATATATATATATATATATATATATATATTTTCTGTAAAATATATGTATACAGTATATATCCATTCAAGCGCAGTATACTGTATATATAAATCTACTGTATATATATATATACCTATGTTGTGTATATAGAAACTTACGGTGCTCTTTTCAGGCTCAGATCATTTGTGGCCGGAATATTGCACATTTGATGGAACAGTTGGAGCTCTATTTTATTTACCGAAATACATTCCATAATCTATTGGATGTCATTCTTGCGTTCTCTGTATTTGATTTCTTTCAGTCTTTCTGTTTTCATTTTATTTTAATATAGGATATAACTTAATAAAATTTTAATATGATTTAATTATGAACCGAGTCCAAAAAGCAGGTTGTGGGATGATTTTTTTTCTTTCTGTTGTGAGTGTAACTTGCTGTGTTAGAAATTGAATATTACAGCATACTATATAGTGTACACCGCATACTTCCTATTATTTTTTGGTAAAAACTGAGTAGTATGCTGTAAATGCAATGATAAACATGTAAAAAAAAATAGTATGTTGCATTCAGAAAAAAAAAATGTATGTTTGCCATTTAGATCAGATGAATCTAAAAAGTTACTGTGCACTGCATACTGCAGAAATAGTGTGCTAGTATGCTGTTCTGAACACAGCCCAAATCTTCAGGAGCTTGGCAGGTTTAAAGTGTGAGGTTTGTGGATTGGTCTGTGATAATTATACACACACACACACACACACACAGTATGATTAAGAAATATTTTAAGAAGTTTAATCATTCTGATGGATATTTACATCAAAGATACAAATTAAAAGCAGCACATAATTTTGATACACAGTCATAGCTGAGCTGGTTAAAGTGCAAAAGCCTACTTTTATGTGTAAGCAGGTTTTGGGATGTCCCTTTGTGAAAGACCAAGTTGAAAATTAATTAGCAAAATGCTAATATTACTTAAAAGAAAAGAAAACATCGATACAAAAGGAGATATTTGCTCTGTTCCAAAACCAGGTGAGTCTGAAATGGTGATTGATGTGGAACCTTCTGCATAGGCAGCAACACAAGAAGTGCACAGGAAACTCAACTATACTGATTTCAGTGGTCTGGTGTTAGCATGTCGCTAAGCTAATGTTGGAGTACATAAAATAAACATGAACATAAAAATACATAACAAAAATGTTGGCTATGGAACATTTCAATTGACATGTTTCATCAACCGAACTTTAACAGTGTGTCAGAATTCATTTTAAGCCTCGTGAAGTCTTATTCTGAGAAGGATGGAGCATCAGTGTGTTTTCAGAGGGCAGAGATACTGTTTCCGTTTCTCAAATCCGTATCATTTTCAGAATATCTCTCAGAATCGGCTGTGTTACTAAACTTAACCTGAAAAACAGAATATTTTAAACTTTAAGCATTTTCAATTCTACAAACCGAATATTGTCCGAATTGTACTTCATTGATTTATCATTAGTGAAGGCATCTGAATCGAGTGCTTTACCTCTTTGTCATCTTCTTTTTTGCTATCAACAGAAGAAACATGTTTAGTCAAAGAAACTAAAGCACATTTTGTATTTAAGGACAAATTTTTAGCAAGTATGAGAGTATCTGTTTGCATCTGCTCTTTAAAAATACTGTATATTGGAACTTACTTGTGAAATTTAAAACTTTTGTCAATACTGGATATCTTGGGTTTGCCAATATTGAAGCTCTCTTTGTCAGAATCTGTGTCCTTCTTCATTTTCTTCATCCTGAGGTAGCAAAAAATATATATAATCACCAAGTCATTTTTACCCCCCCCCCCCCCAATAGATTTAGGCCTTTTGAAAGATGTTCAAAGTCAACATGAAGGATTTATTTTTACTTCTGTAATTTGACATATTTCTGAGTGTTACAGCAACCATACAACATATATAAGCCAGAATTTGGGTTTATCCATCAGAAATTGGTGTGATGGTGTAAAAATGGGAGTTTCACTTGTTTGAACAAGTTTGTGTTGGATTTGGGAAGGATTACTACCCTCCTGAACATAGAGACTGAAGGTCAAGTTCACCTTCCAGAACATCTCCACATATGCCAGTGGAAAGCTGCTTTTTATTTTTTATTGAAATGGAATGATCTTATATAAGCTGCATTACCTAAAACAAAGATTAAATAACTGTTTGATTGGTGGTTAATATATAATATCCTGCTTGTTTGGCCTAGATCAGGGATTGGCAACCAATGAACCCTGGCATGTGGAGGGATAAAATTGCGTTGTCAAAGACTTTGTCCGAATAGAATTAGGAATTATGTTCACAATGTAGATGGAATAGATAGTCCATCAACACCCCCAAAGCTTTACAGTCTTTGTAGTTTTCAACATTCTTCTCTGTAACATTAGACAATTTTGATGTATATGCTCTTGAATGGTTAAAGATCACAATAGCTCAATTGTGCGTAAGCAACTTCTATCATTCTGGTTCATGCAGATCTTCTTCTTTGCTTGTTTTTAGATCTGAGATGCTGTACTCTTTCAGTACAGCATCTCGACAGCCCCCTATACAGTAACAGTGAAAACAACAGTGAAAAACTTTGGCGGAAGTGTTGGAAATTCTTAAATAATGGAAAATCTTGTCAATGGCAGGGAAAGATGTAAAGTAAATGGGGTTGGTTGTTTCGTGTTGACTTTGTTGGTTATTTTTCAGGGCACCAGTACCATGTTTATTCAGTGTGAGCCAGACTGCATGTTTGAAATCCCAAAAAAATGGCTACTACTTACCTAACGAGATAGACAGTCAACAGAGCGACAAATCCCACAATGCTTATAGCCAGCAGAACACTGAGAGCAATGATGGCTGCTGCACTGGAATCTTCAGAATCTTCAGAGATTCCAGAACCTTCCTCTACTTCGATTTCCAAATCGGAATCAAACACCTTCTTCAGCTCCTCTTTTAAATCATTGTGATTACTCTGCAGTTTCCTGTAGGAGATGACACAATTCAGATCCCTCAAAATCACGTCTTGTAAATTAACTACAATGGAAACCTAGTAGACATGCAGGCCAAAGGGTTTAAAAGCAGAACTGTGAACCTCATGTTTTTGTTAAAGAACATGAGTTATGAATATATTGCAGATTGCACAGTTCCTTTTTAAACAGATATTAGTTCAGCTTACTCTTTGACCTCTGTGGCTTTGATAACAGCTCCATTGGAGTCCATGGCAATGAAACTGATGTAAGTTTTGTCTGAAGAGTCTCTGAGAATGGAGCGCATCTCAATCCCATCCTCGGCTCTCACACTGAGGATTTTCACAGTCCAACCTAAAGCTTTCTTCATGGATCTGAGGAAAAAGTACCAATGAATCATTCGGTCTGATCTAGGGAACTGGAAGTAGTTTGTTGAAAAGAACTCACTCAAAAGAATGATTCATTTAAATAATATTCTCCAAAAAATAGTCCACATGCACACCATTCCAAGTCTCCTAAAGTCTAATATACAATTTTGCGCATTGTCATGTTTTTTCTTTTGGTAAATTTGATGGCTAACAACGTAGATGCTAATAGCTGCTGTTTCAGCTATTGTATGACTTTAGAAGACTTGGAATGGTGGACATATGGACTATTTTATGTCTTTTTTTTTTCTTTTTTTTTTGGAGCTTGATAGTCCCATGGACACTGTGAACTGTTGTTAGATGGAAAAGTGCTGCAATTTAAAAAAAAAAAAAAAAAAACCTTTCCTTTTGTCTTACAGTGGAAAATCAACAGCATTAGGGTTTAGAATGATATAAGGGTGAGTAAATAATGACAAAATGGGTGCATTTTTGAGTGAACTATTTGGGTAAACACATATTAAAACATTAAATTTCCCTTCTATCCCCATGCAAAGTGGGCTGGGAAATGGCAATTTTCCCACTCACTCTTCAATCTCTGGTATCTTCTTCTCAACTGTGAACACGGGCTGGTTTAGGGAGATGACCACAACATTGTCACTTGCACTTTCTTTCACAGTGATCTGTAGGTCAAACAAAAGAGCACGTTTTGATCTTTGAATTTTCTTCTTCGCATTGACTTCTCTGTTTTACTGCTCCATTCTCAATCAAAATGCCATTGGCCATTGGAAAGTCTTCCAAAAGCTTTCTCTTTTCTCTCTCTCTCTGTTTCTGCTCACCTGTACTGTTGTAGTCGTGGACAGTCCATGTTTATCAGTGGCTTTAGCATGAAAGGTGACCAGACTGTCTCTAAAGCTAGATGCATCCAGTACGTAGATCTGACCAGTGTTTGCCTCCACATCCAGCAGAGTTGTGGACTCCTGCAGGGAATACTGCAGTTCTGAGCTCTTGTCCACATCAGGGTCCGATGCCTGAGGGATGGGGAAATTTACTTACATAAATTACCACAAAAAAAAAAAAACATATTAAAAGCAATAAACATTTTTTCTAGAACTATTGCTTCTAATATATAAAATTCTGTGCATTTCCTTTTGATACATTTAATGGCTAGTAGCTTAGATGCTAATAGTTTCTATTTCAGACACCAAACAATCTGAAGAAGTCTCTATGATATTCTGCTCTCTAGATATGCTTAAATGTAATTCTATATGATTAAAAAAAAAAAAAAAATTTAGATTAATACTTTAGATAAGCTAAGATTAAACCGTAATTTTTTTTCAAAATGACTAACCCTGCTTGCAAACAATAGCAATGATGATGCTTACTTTAGCAAACAAACACCATACACCACTTATATATAAAATACATCAGACTACATCCATTGCGTTTATAACTGATGTCTATACCCAGCCACACTTACCTGGACCTTCACTATAGGGAATTTGTATGGAGAGATACTGAAAATTTCTGCTTTATATATTTCATCGTCAAACACAGGAGCCTCATTCACATTCTCAACCTGAACGTTGACCTGAAGATAGTGAGAGAAAGAAAGCCAAATGCAAATATTAATGAGCGCTATGGCAGCTTTCTTTTAAGAAGAGAAACATTGACTTTAGACTTTAACATAGACTTAGGTCAGAAACGCATTCTTTGCAAACATGTGAACGCAAACAATTTTAGTTACACAAACTTGAGTCATTGCATTCTGAAATGTGTCAGAAAGCAATTCATAATACAACAAACGTTTTTTGTGCATTCTTGGTTGCATCAAGAAGTGCTATGGTGGCAGTTGTCTTCTAAAGTTCAGCTCAACTTGTATTTTAGCTAGCTTCCCGTATAATAACAAGAATAGTACCGTTGTTTCTGCAGTGTTTGGAGGAGTTCTGGAGTCTATGACCTCTACTGTGAGGATGTACCACTCCTCTTCCTCCTTGTCCAGCCGTCTGAGAGCTTTTATGGTTCCCTCACCATCCACAGAGAAGACATCCTCATGGGACTTCATGTTATATCTGACCGTAACCAGTGGACTACCTGTTAATGCCTTGACCTTGCCCACTTCTGATGCCTCAGGTTCATTCTCCTTTATTGTGAATTTGTAGGAGGAGCTTTCAAAAGCCACACTCTCAGTGAGAGAGGCTATTTTGAAGTAGATCAACACTTCCGCTACAGAAAGAAGAAAGATGTTAATCTGATGTTTTTATCAGATCAGATTTGAATACTGAAGGGGGGAATGAACTGCTCCCAATAATACATTTTTATTTGCACACATTATCTGCATTGTTTTAACACAATATTCACTAAAGAAATTATGCAATCCAAGCCCAAACCTTCAGCAGATTCTGGTGCTGTTCCATGATCTGTCGCTATAGCAGTAAGCATTAGCAGTGTGTCTTCTGTTACCCCACTAAGGTCAGAGGTCAAAGTGATGTCTCCTGTCTCAGCATCCAGTGCGACCATTGAGGAGACTTCAGAGAACCTACAGAAAGACAACATTCATGCCATCTGTCTTAAAAAAGGTGTCATGTAAATTAAGTCGTTCTCTTTTATCATCTCATGTTCGAGATCCACCTATGGGAAGGGCATCTGTACCTGACCTCTGCAGAAGCATCCAATTGCATCAAATCTGGCTTGACAGACAGGAGCATGTGCTCAATGCCAGGTAAGGGACCATCCTTACCAAGGTGCATAAAGCACCTGCATGCACTTTCCTCAGGTGTCATACGCTTCTTGTGACCTCTGGAATATTTACTCTCAGCTCATGGGTTTATGGACTTTTGGATCAGCCTCTGCCGGATGTGTTTGTCCTATTAGCCAGGTTAGCTGACCTAATTACTGCAAGCTGCCCATGCTCGCAGTCTTTATCAGAATGCCCACCTCTTTCCTCGTTAGTTTCCCCAGTTCTACAGCTACCTGCCTGTCAGATTGCTTGTTTATTTCATGTCGATGGCTCTCTCTAAACCTTCAACGGTTACCTCCGGGGACAACCAGTTGTGTGGGGCAACCTCATCATCGCTAGGGATTCCCATGCCTCATGTGTGGTGTGTATGGGCCTTAAACCTGCTTAAGAAGCTATTGATTTTCCCAAGAATTGCAGCCATTGCCTCTGGGGGTACAGGCTCAAAGTGGCCGCTACACAGAATGCTGATTTAGGTTTGTTCGACTCTAATGGGGTATAAGGTGACACAGGTGCGACCTCTTTGAGCTGGGCTGACCAAAGTGACCCAGGTCATTTCAAGAATGTTTTCTCTGTTGAACCCCCTTTTGTGGACGAGCCGACCAGTTCTGGGGATGAGGATGATGCTGGCTTTCTCAGCGGCTCGGAAGAGGGAAGAGGAGGATGCCATCCCATCATCTGTAATGCCTCAGATGAATGTTCTTGCTGCTTTACCCCAATCGGTCCTCTTTGAGGTTTGTAGGTGAGCGGCCACTTACGGCAACATCAAATGGCCGGCCCTACAAAGTGCCTCTGACCAAGAGTGGGACCCTCTCCTGGCCCTAGAAAGCATTGGATGCATTGGATGCCTTTCCCATAGGTGTATCTCTCCACTTGATGTTTCAGAGAATTAGGCTTATGAACAGTAACCTATGGTTTTTGCCTTCATATTATTGATCCTAAAGAAATGGAAGTTTAATCTTAAGCTTACCTGTAACTAATAAGTGCGTTGCTTCCAGCATCTTTATCTGTGGCCGAGAGTGTCAGCAGCACATCTCCAACCTTGGCGTCTTTAACCAGAATGCTTTTGCTGTAGGTGTCGGAGCTGAAAACTGGAGCGTTGTCATTGACATCTGTGATACTGACCCTCACTGTGGTGATGCTCTGCAGAAAATGAACCCAAGCAACATTTTGTAGTTCAGACCAAAAGTTCATATTTGCAATGTCTAGTATCTAACTTAAGGATTGTACTAGTATTGTGTATCTGTAGTTCTGAATATTGACAGTTAAATCCTCAGTGCAACATCTTTGTTAAGAGTAGCCTACTTAGATTGGTAGATCATCTGAGTGACATTAAAAACAGCTACCCGGGGTTTCTCTATGTGTCAATAAAGGAAAAATCTAAATATAGATCTTGAATTTAAAATATTGATTGAATATAACCATTAGAGCAGGGGTAGCCAGCTCTGCGCCTGGTGGGCTACCACCCTGTAGAGTTTAGCCCCAACCATAATCAAAAACACCTATAATCCTGAATACCTAATCCTAATTGACGTTCAGTCAAGTGTGTTGGGGCAAGCTGAAGCTAAATATTTTAGAACATTGGCTCTCCATGAGCAGTTTTGGACACCCCTGCTTTATAACAAAGGTAGCCAACCCTGATCCTGGAGAGCAATCTTTCATCAGTGTTCAGTTCCAACCCTACTCCAACACACCTGCCTGCAATTTTTAAGTAATTCTGAACACCCTGGATAGCGGGTTCAGGAGAGTTTTTTAGGCTTGGAGCTCAACTTTTGTGGAAGGTAGCTCTCCAGGAGCAGGGTTGGCTACCCCTTCCTTAGAGCAAACTTGAATGTTTGTTTGAGTCAAGAGCTACCATCCTGCATAGTTTATCTCTAACCCTAATCAAACAAACACGAACCAGCTAATTAAGATATTCTTGAAAACAACAGCTAAGTGTTTTTGAGCAGGATTCGACTAAAGTCTGTAGGAAGGGAGCCCTCGAGGGAGAGGGCTACCCCTGTTCTACTGTATGTTGTCTAGATTGCGATATTTTTGCAATATGCACCTGCAGTCTGGGGACAATGCTATTTGAGGTTGTGACTAAGAATGTACCAATCAGTACAATCACAAAACTTTATTAAAATACACATCCAAATGATGCAGATAGTACGATGGAAAGGAAATTACATTTCCCTGTGGCATCCCATGATCCACAGCAACAATGACCACATCATATACATCCTGTGTTTCCCGATCCAGCTCTTCTATAGCTTGTAGAGTCCCATCCTAAAGGGATGAAATAAAGGAAATGATTTTTGAAAAATTAAATAAGATCTAACATGTTACAGTACATTTTCTTGTTTATATGTTAAGGTCCTCACATCTCTGAAGCTGAAGAAATTGCTGTAAGTGGAAGTAGTGATGGTGACACGTCCGTTGTCTCCAATGTCAGCATCTGTGGTTAAGATTTCACACACCTCTCCAGGTGATGAGGGGGTGTACACACCTTCCTGAATCTCAATGGGCTCTGGGAGAGGAAGGAATTGTGGGTTGTTGTCGTTGACGTCCAAAACAGTGATGATGACCTGAGCTGTGGAGCTTAAACCATTGACAGGCTGGTCTACAGCTATTACCTGAGAAAGACAATACAAGCATCCCATTCAGAATAAATAGTTATCCTGAACATTTTGTAAATAGTTGGAATTATGAAATTGTGATTGGAAATGTGATTGCTTTGTACCTGTATATTGTAATTGTCTAGATTTTCTCTATCCAAGGTGGCATCACTCCGGAGTGATATTACTCCTTGACTGTTGATAATGAAGGTATCGCTATCCATGATAAAGTGACCCTTAGAGAACCCTCCCTGATCAGACAGAAAAATAGAAAAGGTAAGTACATCGAAACAAACTTGGAATGTTGGCTTGACAAAACCTTACGTGGAAGTTTACATGGTTAATATGAAGGTTATTTAGGTCTTGTGTAGTTTACATATGTCTGCTTTACTTCTCTCACCTCATCCTCATCTGTAACCTCCAAAGATACCAGAGCAGTTCCACCTGCAAGGTTTTCATAGACGGATACATCGTACTGGTCCTTACTGAACACAGGAGCTTTATCGTTCACGTCCTCCACCCACACCGTTACAGTAGCACTGCTAGTGAGAACAGGGATTCCTCCATCTCGTCCCTCCACCTCTAGATTGTAACGCTTAGCTTTTCCATAATCCAGCTTTTCAGCAAGGCTTATGGATCCAGACTCTGCATCAATGATAAAGACGGGTGATGTTGAAGAAGGCTCCTGTTTAACAATGTGGTAGGTCACGATAGCATTTGCACCATCATCCTTGTCTGTTGCCATGACATCTAACACGGCTGTTCCTACTTCAGCATGCTCAGACACTGTGATCTCATACTGTTGTTTGGAAAATATAGGAGCATTGTCGTTAACGTCAGTCACGGAGATGTCCAGAGTGGTGGTGGTGGAGCGTGACGGGCGACCCTGATCTTGGGCAGTGATCACTAAGTGGTACACATCTTGGGTCTCTCTGTCAAGGGGAGCTACTAGAGTTATCACTCCTGTTTCTTGGTCAACACTAAACCTCCCAGCACCTCCCAGGAGTGTGTACCGCACCTCTCCATTAAACCCTGCATCCGCATCCATGGCTTTAACGGATGTTACATCATCTCCCACCGTGTGATCCTCTGATACTGAGACAGAAGCAGGGTGACTTTCAAAAACTGGACTGTTGTCATTGATGTCCAGCACCTCGACCAGGACTGATGCCTCGTCCCGGTTAGTTCCATCCGATATCGACAGCTGCACAGTGTAGCTGCTCTCTTCTTCAAAGTCCAGTTTGACTTTGGTTGAGAGAACACCTGTATCCTGGTTTATGGAGAACTTGTCAACTTCAGACTCAACTGTTAAGATGACAGGAACAATTGGATCAATGGACAGGAAGTCCACCTGTGAACGAGAAAGTACACATTGATTTATGATTAGACTGTTTACCAGATTTCTTCTTACTGTACATGAGAACTCAAAATGATTAACATTTAAAGGAATGTATGTTATATTCCAAGTTTTCTGGTTTTCAGATTATTTCAATCTTCTAGTGTGAACTACTTTGATGGTCTTTTTATGGTGTTTTTGGTGTTCTTTTTGGAGCTGTATGGAAAACCAAAAAAGCCTGTACACTAATATGGGGGCGATTAAATGGACAGATCCCCTTAATTTTTATGGTTTTTGATATATGGGACTGTCCTCATACACTCTTGTGGGAGCTTAAAACATTTTGCAAAATTTCAATTGTTCCATAGTTATAGCCAATTTCATGTTTTTTTTTCCAGTTATAGTGCCATCAAGTGGCCCAGCTCTGCCATTTTTTGCATGTGTCCTCTGACTTAACTCATACATAAGTGTACTAAATGTGGTGAAAATATAGTTTTCTTTTTTTATTTCTTTAAGTAAATATTTGTTAGTTAGCTGGTTGTCATTTAGCACACCATATGGATTTCATCAAATGTTTTTATATCAGTTACAGAAGCAATCCCTCAGGATAGATGTTATAAGGAAACTGTTTGTGATTGTAAGGACCTTCACAATGTCTGCCCCTGACTGATCCTCCTCTACTTGTCCCTGGTAGGTCTTCTGAAGGAATTGAGGATTAGAATCTCCAGGTGCCTTGACATCCACCATTGCAGAAGTTGATCTGCTTATAGTGCCCCCTAATGGTATGTAAAGTAAGTGAAATGGTATCAGTAATACAGGTGCTGGTCATATAATTAGAATGTCATCAAAAAGTTGATTTATTTCACTAATTCCATTCAAAAAGTGAAACTTGTATATTATATTCATTCATTACACACAGACTGATATATTTCAAATGTTTATTTCTTTTAATTTTGATTATTATAACTGACAACTAAGGAAAATCCCAAATTCAGTATCTCAGAAAATTAGAATATTGTGAAAAGGTTCAATATTGAAGACACCTGGTGCCACACTCTAATCAGCTAATTAACTCAAATCACCTGCAAAGTCCTTTAAATGGTCTCTCAGTCTAGTTCTGTAGACTACACAATCATGGGGAAGACTGCTGACTTGACAGTTGTCCAAAAGATGACCATTGACACCTTGCACAAGGAGGGCAAGACACAAAAGGTCATTGCAAAAGAGGCTGGCTGTTCACAGAGCTCTGTGTCCAAGCTCATTAATAGAGAAGTGAATGGAAGGAAAAGATGTGGTAGAAAAAAAGTGTACAAGCAATAGGGATAACCGCACCCTGGAGAGGATTGTGAAACAAATCCCATTCAAAAATGTGAGGGAGATTCACAAAGAGTGGACTGCAGCTGGAGTCAGTGCTTCAAGAACCACTACGCACAGACGTATGCAAGACATGGGTTTCAGCTGTCGCATTCCTTGTGTCAAGCCACTCTTGAACAACAGACAGCGTCAGAAGTGTCTCGCCTGGGCTACAGACAAAAAGGACTGGACTGCTGCTGAGTGGTCCAAAGTTATGTTCTCTGATGAAAGTAAATTTTGCATTTCCTTTGGAAATCAGGGTCCCAGAGTCTGGAGGAAGAGAGGAGAGGCACACAATCCACGATGCTTGAGGTCCAGTGTAAAGTTTCTACAGTCAGTGATGGTTTGGGTTGCCATGTCATCTGCTGGTGTTGGTCCACTGTGTTTTCTGAGGTCCAAGGTCAACGCAGCCGTATACCAGGAAGTTTTAGAGCACTTCATGCTTCCTGCTGCTGACCAACTTTATGGAGATGCAGATTTCATTTTCCAACAGGACTTGGCACCTGCACACAGTGCCAAAGCTACCAGTACCTGGTTTAAGGACCATGGTATCCCTGTTCTTAATTGGCCAGCAAACTCGCCTGAACTTAACCCCATAGAAAATCTATGGGGTATTGTGAAGAGGAAGATACGATATGCCAGACCCAACAATGCAGAAGAGCTGAAGGCCATTATCAAAGCAACCTGGGCTCTCATAACACCTGAGCAGTGCCACAGACTGATCGACTCCATGCCACGCCGCATTGCTGCAGTAATTCAGGCAAAAGGAGCCCCAACTAAGTATTGAGTGCTGTACATGCTCATACTTTTCATGTTCATACTTTTCAGTTGACCAAGATTTCTAAAAATCATTTCTTTGTATTGGTCTTAAGTAATATTCTAATTTTTGAGATACTAAATTTGGGATTTTCCTTAGTTGTCAGTTATAATCATCAAAATTAAAAGAAATAAACATTTGAAATATATCAGTCTGTGTGTAATGAATGAATATAATATACAAGTTTCACTTTTTGAATGGAATTAGTGAAATAAATCAACTTTTTGATGATATTCTAATTATATGACCAGCACCTGTATAATGGTAACAGTAATGTATCCACAGTCATATATACTTCCATCAAATGTCTTCCAGAACACACATGATAACTTACCATCTTTTGCAGTCACATAGAGTGAAAACTGAAGGATTCTGTTTTCCACCAGTGGGATTGTCTGAACTAGCGTAATCTCTCCATCATTCTCATTAATGCCAAAATAACCTTCCTCATTTCCAAACACAATGGAGTAGCTGATTTCACTATTTGGACCTTCATCCTGGTCTGTTGCTTCAACCTTACATGAAAATATATGTACAGTAAGTTTAGTTAGTAACTTTATTCCAGTGTTTATGGTATAGTAGTCATCTTATAATGACATACTGGTTCCATAATCTCCAGAAATTTACTAAAATATTGATTGTGCTGGAAAATGATTGAATGACTCAACAAAACAATAATTCATCACCTTGACAACCTGCATTCCAACAGTCTGATTGCCGTAAACTTTGCCCTGATATTTAGAAGTTGTAAACTGTGGACTGTTGTCATTCTCATCCAGCAGGACGATGGTCACGTCAACTGTTGCTTTGTTGGTGGAAGGAGGGTTTTCTTGTGCTTCAACCTTTAGATTTTGGAGAGAAAATTGGCATGCTTATTATGCAGTGGTGTTTGAAAGCACAATGTTATTATAATTGTTCATTCTGAAAATTGTTAATGAGATTTGTTGTTACCTGAAAACTGAAGCTGGCTGTGGCTTCTCTGTCTAGATCTGCAGAACTTTTCACCAGTATTGTTCCATCAGGGCCGATGGAAAAAGGTACGGACTCTGGAATAATCCGGAATGTTCCCACAAATCCTCCCTTGAAAGGAAGTCAATTAGTAAGTTGTTTTCGCATGCATTTTTGGCTGAATCTCACAATAATTATATTACTTTACAAACAGACAGTGATGTTTTGAGGAACAGTACCAGGTCTAGATCGGTGACTCTAGTTTGAAGAACCAACTGATCCTGAGGTGAATTTTCCAGAATAGATACGGTGTACTCATCCTGGTCAAATTTCGGAGGGTTGTCATCCACATCCTCAATGGTGACGGACACAACAGCGTTAGCCGTCTTACTGGCGTCATCCTGCTGAGTTGCCTGTTTATAAAAGAAAATCATGAGTAAAAAAATATAAACTCTTCTGATTCATAACATCAGCTTAATGATTTTAATGAATGTCTTAATAAATGTCTGATACCTGTATATGAACAGTTATCTGGTCTATTTCCTCTCTGTCTAGTGCTGTTGTCACAGAGATTACTCCACTGCTTTCATTGATTACAAAGTTGCTCTGATATTCATTTGGAAAGACTGAAACAGAAATGTGGATACATGCTTTGTTATTATCAGAAACTTACTGTACAATTATTTATTCAAGAAGTGTGTTGGGGTGTAAAGTACTTGTTTTATTACAATTACTGTTCTTGACCATTGTTTGGTGGAATTTTCTATATTATCAGATTTAAAATCAGTGTTTCACCTCCAGCTCTCACACATCTACAGAGAAACTTTATTTGGGAACTGGTGGAGAAGGTTATTTAGATCAGATGTACAGTATGTCATGTAAGTATGTTGTAAATCTTCTGTTATCAGTACCTGCTGTTATGCTGTAAACTACAGGCTCGTTGATGCCCGTGTCGCCATCTTGAGCTTTTATGGCCTCAGGAGTGACGTCTGAAAACTGTCCTACCTGTGCATGAACAGAAAAGACATGGAGGGTTTGATTTGTTTGATCAGACATGAGTTTAAAGTATTGATCATGACGTCATTTACCTGATTTTCCTCAATGGATGCCTTGTAGAGACTGTGATCAAAAAAAGGGTTTAGATTGTCAAAATCTTTAACCGTAATTGTAGCTGTTGTGGTGTCACTGAGTCCTCCTACATCCTGCAAAGAAACAGAGTTTTATTACTATTTACCTTCAAATTATAGTTCATCCAAAATTGAAACTTGTGTAATTTGTTCCTGGTCCCCACCCACTTTCATTTTATGGAAAAAAAAAACAGCTTGGACATTCTGCTAAACATCTATTTTTGTGTTGCACAAGTGAGTAAATGATGACAGAGTTTTAATTTTTGTATGAACTATAACTTTAAAGAATAGACTACTAAAGCAAGTTTGATGTTTAGTGATCAAATAAATTGGATGTGGGACTAGTAGGGTGTTGGAGAGTTTGTTTTTACTTTAGCTTCGACGATGAAGGTGTACTCTTGATCATTGTTGTAGTTCAGACGTTGTTTCAGCCTGATGTTACCGTCACTTCTCACTTCAAATTCATCGGGTGCTGGAGGCTGTTAATAGAGGGGAAGTGATGAATTAAAATGAAATTCATGACCACAAGTTGTGCTTACCGAATAATTATATATACTATTTAGTTTTCTTTCCTTTAAAAGGATCTGCATGCATCAAAAAAAAAAAAAAAAAAAAAAAAAAACATGAAATTGGGCATTTTATTTGATTGACAGCCCTATTGGAAATTTAACTTACAATTAAATTACATCTTCATGCCTGACACATGTAGTTTTGTGTAAACCCGCTTGTATTATAACAAATATATGATAATTGTTCATGATTTACCAGTATAGAATATGTAATTCTGTTGTTTTCTGTAGAAACATCTGCATCTTTAGCTGTCACTCTGAGCACATCTGAACCCACAGCCGTCGCCTGGAGCAAAAGACACAGTTTAAAAAGAGATGTGAGTCTCTGAGTGACCAAACACACTACTGCTGTATAAAGATGACATTACACACACCTCTGACACTGTGGCGTTGTATGATTTACTCTGGAAGATCGGAGGATTGTCATTGACATCCTCAACTTGTACTCTCCTGATGTTTTTCAGCTGAAATGCACAATGAAGACTTGAAGCACAATTTACAGTGAAGCACAATGAATCTTTATTTTTATAATACTTTGTCATATTGAATGATTTGATAATGCTATTGTTTAAACTTACCGATGGGGTTGGGCAAGTGAGTGAATAATACAAAATCCCTCCTGACTGAAATAAAAAACACACAAAGAGTCATAGGTGGCACTTAATTTCTCTATAAAATTAAAAAAATAAAATGTAGTACTCTCCCAGCTGTGCCACAGTGGGTAACAGTTGCAGATTTAGCCTAAACTAAATGGTCAATCAGCAGGGGATATTGTTGGTTTGTAGTTATTGATAAATTATATAATAAATATTGATAAAAATTTGGTTCAGTGAGGGACAAACCTCCTGTAGTACATCAGCATCCAGTGGTTTGACGGTTCGTACAGTAGCGGTTGAGCCTCCATCAGAGTAAACCAGCTCCAGAAATGACACACCAATGGGAAAGAGATAATCCTCCAGCACCAGATGATTTTCAGGTCCAATATTAGTGATAATCTCTACATCTCCTGAAGGACAGATCAAATACACATTTAAATACATATTATAACACACAGTCTTAAACATAAATATAATGCCAGTATTGATCTTGCATTACTCTTAATGTTCACAAGCAATGGCATTTTAAATGACCACAGTTTTTTTTTAATCAAATATAAATTAGTTGTTTCAATACAAATCAATACAAATATCTTTACATTGAAATAAAATAATCAAAATTTTTGCTCCAGATTTTTTTTTTTTTTTTTTTTTTTTTTGCAAATGTGAAAACAAGGAGCATCTAATATTGTGGACATTTCTCACCTTCATATCCCTCTGGGATACTCCCTACTTCGTGACTACTTCCAGCTGCACAGTTTATCGGTACGTTACCTTAAACACCAACAAGTCATTAGTTTCAGGATGTAACAAACAGCTTAAAGCCTGAATTCAGTAGCACACAATACACTAAATCACACAATACATCAAAAACAAGATGTATAACAATTTAAACATGGGAATACAGTTTTAAAATTAATTTTCATTTTCATTATTTTACTAATATATGCTGGTGATATGGATAATGGACAGACGATTTCTGATTGGATTATGAATATTACTCCAATGTTCAAATTCGTGTCATTTAATCACTTCACTTATATTATTGAATAAAGCGGTTTCCTATTAAATCCTGACAAGTATTTTACTTCAATATAGAAGACCTTTGTCCTGTAAAACACATGATTTTTAACAAAAGACAATAGATAGGACTAAACAGATAGAAATAAATAAAACCTATAAAAGTAATTTAGGCCTCACATTCAAATGTTTGAATTTAAAATTGATACTTCAGCTGGTTATGAATGAATTTGACTTACCAATAACACTCCTTACACTGTGGACATGAAGAGAAGCTAAAATAAATAAAATATAAAATAAATCCATCTTTTCCATAATTCACTGTCAGTGCAGCCTGAATTATGAAGCCTGGCAGAGAAGAGAATGACTATTCCTCCTGTAATCTCTCTCTCTGAGCTGTTCTTTATTGAATGTCATAAACAGTTATGGCCTCTGGTGTAAGCAGGTATCAAAGGTGCTTCATAGAGGCCAATAATACAGAAGTGATGTGGGAGGGATTGTTCGGAAATAGTTTCATGTTACAAGTTTATTTGAGGATATCTAAGATTTTACACCTGTATACTTTGTTATTGACCTTTACTTGATCTTGTTCTACCATTCCTACTCACGTAAAGTTTTCAGTCACCTGGGTCTATTCTTGTTTATTATGATACATCCCACTGGAATACTTGATTCTGATTGGTCAATCACAACATTCTGAACTGTATACTTGGGTGTTGCCCCTGGAAACTGATTTCATACACTGATCTTGCCTTTTGAATCACCTTAAACTCTTTCCTATCACATAATGGAATAATTTCAACTCAGATTTCACATCAATTTATTTACTTATTTAGTAAGTGGGTGGTGTAATAAGAATGATAATGAACAGTCAAATCCTCATAATAACAAAATAGGATGACAGGATGATACGAGATCATGTTGGGGAAGTGATCATTATTTCGAAACAATGACTGTTACATTATTCATACCTTAATAATATCCATTCATCCACTGCCATAAATCTAAAGACCTTTATGCTGGACTTTGGCCTGCAATTGAACAGGCTATAAAGATACATGACAACAATGAATAATTCACACCCTGCACTGCCGGGTAACTCAATGAGATTGTTTTAAATCGATATTCTTTATTCCGTGTTGCTACTGCCAACACAATCAAATATTATCTTATCACAGCTTACTATTTATGAGTCTTGTTTATCAGAACCAGCGTTATATTTATGACATCAGCATTTTAGTGACATTACAGAACAAATCAAAGGTCACACACAATAAACACTATAAGTGTATGAAAGACTATTACTGTATATCATATGCTGATGATTTTACATAATAAAAGATTGGGATGTTTGCTGAAACATTAATCCTACAGAAATGTGTTTGAATTTAGTTTAGTAAAAGTGAAAAAACAAAATCAAAACTCCATCATATTTAGTGTCTCTTATTCTGCTGGAAAAAGGGATCAAAGTCAATCTCTACTTCATCATGACTTCATTGGATTCTTTTATTTCCAATTCAATAAATCTGGGTTGTCCAATCCTGTTCCTTGAGAGCCACTTTCCACAATGCTACGCTCACGCCATGCGCACGGGTTCCCTCGGTTGAAAGCCTATGCATTTTTCCCATAGACTTTTGGAAAATTGCAGAAAATAAGCTCTGTGTTTAACAAAGGGTTATGACACTTACACGTTTTGTCTATCAAGATAATCTTTACAAGTTAAAACAAAATAAATACATTTTGAAGCCTAAATAAAGTCGTCAGATATAAAAAGCTAACAGTAGGCTATAAATGGACTACAGCACACCATGATCAACATCGTCACCACCAAGCTTCCTCAAACTTTATTTAGAAAACAACTTTATTTAAAAACATGCTCGCTGATTATGATCTGCGCTGTGTATGAATACTTATCCACTTTTTCATGAGAAATGCTGTCCAAATGTCCCGTTTTTAATGATGACGTCTAAAGTCCCCGCCAAAGGAAGTAGTCCCTTTTAGCAATTTGTTAGCAACTGCTGATTTTAAGACACAGTAAAAGTTTAAAAAATCACAAGCGGGTTATAACTGGTGTGTTTTATGTCATAGATCAAAACGTGAAAGTATTTAGAGGCTTTGTTAACCACAGACCTTATTTCAGGCGATTTAGCAAAAACCCATTCAAAAAACCCATAGACTTTATGGCGTTGGAACCGGAAGCCCTAAAATGCTAACTCGCTTCCGGGTTTTGCCTACAAAAATGCGTCATCCCTGAGGTACTCTATTACACATTTCTATGGCAACACTATCAATGCCTGAATGAATCTGTAGCAGACAAGTGGTGTATCCGAAAACTTAGGCAGCTGACTTGTTGTCTTTGCAGGCAGCATTTGTGCATGAAGGCACCTCGCGAAACTGATTTTGGACAGACTTCTGAGGCAGCGTTACAGTTTAATGATCTACAGCAAAATAGTGTGAGCTTTGGTGAAAACTACACGATGATATATATATATATATATATATATATATATATATATATATATATATATATATATATATATATATATATATATATATATATATATATCAGTAATACAAACAGTCGGCACCATAAAAGAAAAGCACTAAGACACAATAAAACAGTAAAAAAAAAGCAGCTCTCACATAGCATTGAATGCCAGACTATAAAAATAAGTTTTTAGGCCAGATTTAAAGACCTGAAGTGTATGAGCCTGTCTGATGTAGAGAGGCAAACTCTTCCAGAGCTTCGGGGCCGCCCCTGCTCTTCAGTTTTACCCTTGGAACAGCTAAAAGCAAAGGGTCAGCAGACCTTAGTGCTCTTAACGGAGCATACAGATTAATCAAATCTGAAAGATAACTTGGTGCTGAACCATTAAGAGATTTAAAAACAAGCACCAAAATTTTAAAATGAATCCTACAATGGATTTAGGAATCCTATAACGGGAGTGATATGTTCCCGCTTTTGTGTGCCCATCAATAGGTGAGCTGCTGCATTCTGGACCATTTGCAGTCTGGAGAGAGAGGCCTGACTAATACCTAAATAAAGGCTATTATAATAATCAAGGCGACTTGAAATGAATATATGAACAACTTTTTGAAAGTCTTTAGGGGACAAGAAAGGTTTCACCTTGGTGAGTTGTCTCAATTGGAAGAAACAAGATTTAACTACTAAATTAATCTGTTTATCCAATTTAAAATCACAATCTATAACAACACCCAAATTTTTTACATAGGGCTTCACATATGGATTCAGCTCACCGAGGTTTAGGTCTACTGACTCACAGGTTCCCCCTGGCACAAACAACACCACTTCTGTTTTCTTTTCATTAAAATTAAGGAAATTTAGTGCCATCCAGGTCTTAATTTCTTCAAAAAAACTGCAATAGAGGCGCTAAAGAGCAGGTGTCTTTATGTTTCATGGGCAGATAAATTTGCAGGTCATCTGCATAACAATGAAAAAAAATACCAAATTTCCTAAAAATATGTCCCAAAGGGAACATATACAGGGAGAACAGAATAGGCCCCAAAATGGAGCCCTGGGGGACCCCACATGTGAATGCAGCAGTTGAGGAGACATAGTCTCCAAGATGAACCGAAAAAGTTCTTTCAGCCAAATAGGATTTAAACCATCCCAATGCAGTACTCTTAATACACTCTCAGAAAATAAAGTACATAATTGTACCTTTAGGGGTACAATGGCTTGTCACTGGGGCTGTACCCTCAAGGGTACAAATTTGTTCCCTTGTGATTTTTACCTTAAGAGACCAGTTTTGTACCTTTATTTAACAGTACAAAAATTGACCCTTCAAAAAGGGTACAAAATTGGCTTTGACAGCGTACAATCGTTGACTATAATGAGATATATATATTTTACACACACACACACACACACTGAATTAAAATCAGAATTTAGTAAATCCTTTTCATTTTCACATTTTACAACATTTAATTTTAAACACATTTTTAAACATTCCATATGAGTCCATCTTGCCGGGTGTTAAAAAGTAACACTGAAGCGTGTTAAAGTTAATGAGATAATTGATTGATGATTGAGTGATGATTGACAATTAGTGGAGACACCTGATGTTAATAAGCAGAATCACTGAAGAAACAACAAGAGAAAAAGAGAGAGACACAACAACTACAACTGACTTCCAGCCATTAAACATTATTACACTTATTATTAACTAGTTTGATTTGATTTCTGTCATACATCAACAAAAGTTCTTATTGAGAATTAACAGATGTTTAGATGTTAATGTTTTAATGAAAGTTTAGTTTGAAGTCACCATGATGGTGAAAAGCATTTCCTTTAGTTGGGCTCTTGACTCTATTTATTAACATTAATTTATCACTGGCTGCTCTAACTTTGTGGTTGTAGAGCACTTTTGTTATGGCCAGAGAAACTGTGATCTGAGCTGTGTTTCCCAAAAGTGCTGTGAGCCAAAGTTGATCAATTTAGATTTACAGTGCTTTGGGAAGCACAGTCATAATGGTTGTGTTTTCTCATTGTGAAATGGTCAGATTCATTGGTCACATCCAGTATTAACTGGTGATAGAGATGTTATATTTTTTCTTTATAGTAAATCTCTGTTACCTCTTGAGATCCAGCAGAGCTTTTATAATCTAAAGATTTTTTTTTAAACACACAGACATCAAGAATCAGCATATGATCCTCAACAATGGTGACAATCAAACAAAGTGCTTCATGTTGCAGTGCATGATGGGAGCCACCAATCAAAACTCATCCATGGCTCCCATCATGCATTGCTGCGTGGAGAATCCCGGGAGCTTTCAATGAAGCGCGAATCGAGGCTTGTGTCGCCTTAGATTAATGACGCCATTGATGACGTTCGAAGCCTCGCTTTTGCCTGACTGGTTCAGGATGCGGTTCAAATCTTGGCGCGACATTTTGACAGACATAAAAACCATGGGATCCCCTCAGAATTTGTGGTTTTAGAATAATAATATCGCCCCTCTCCTGCCTGTTATGACTAAAGAATTTGTTTACACACATTTGATAGCCCCATTCATTTGAAGCCAATATGTTTATTACACAGTTATGTTAAACAGTAATTATATACAACCAGAAAATACACATTACATTCAAATAAATATATTAGTCTATGTGTAAATTGATTTTTTTCTTCACCGTTATTTCTAAGCCTTAACTGGCGCAAAATAAAGTGTGTATCAGATCACATCAGGTCATCTGTAATGTATCTGCTTGTTTTACACTCTTTGACCACCAGGTAGTATTGTGAGCCAATGAAGCCTCGAGAAATGAACCCTTTTGTGAACCACATGGCTGAAAAGCTTCAATGCTTCACGAGGCTTCATCTCGCCATCACTACACTGAAGCTTCAGTGCATAATGTATTATTCTTAAAAAAAAAAAAAAAGGTCATACTTAGGGATGGGTACCGAAACCCGGTATTATATTGGCCCCGGGGCTAAATTATGAAAGACCGGTGTATCGATAAGCTCTGACATTAACGGTTCTGCTATCGGTACTGGAGAAATTATGAAGAAAATACACGTACACTATTATTGCTATATAGACATTACCTTGCGAATTCTATCTCGCCAGAGTCGCCAGCTGTGTATGTATGCAATAATATTAGGACATTTGTGTATGATGCATTTTTGCTTTCGCAATCCAGAAGAGAGATCGCGCTCACGCGCTCAGGAGCTACAGCGCGCGCAGCCGCTCACATGAAAGCCCTGTTTAATGGTGACGAACGATAAAGGGAGAACTAAACAACTAAACGTCTGCTTACACTTTAGGCCTGTGATATTATGCTTATTTTTGATTTCGATTTTGGCTTCCAAGGATCAGAAAGAAGATATCTGAGGTAAAACTATTAAAAACTAGCCGCGTTTCGTCTAGCACACCTTTTATTCACAGCTGTGCTAAATTGCAGTAAATGTTTGATAATTATCAACGTTTTAAAACGTTGAAAGCACAGTAATCCGCGCAAGAGACGCTGTTCCTCAGGCTGAATTGTGTGTGCGCGCGCTCCAAAACGGATCGCAAATAGACAAACAAATTACACGTTGGGCTTCAGGTGCACGTCCAAACGATCAAATGCACACAAAAATATGTTAAAATAACCGGATTAGTGCGTGTTTAGCTACTTAAACGCAGTTTATATCGTAAGTGTACATGAACAGCTGGGAGAAAATCCGATGTGTGTTAATATCTATTGTCTTAAAGTGACAGCAGTCACCTTCTGAGGATTATGCCATCAGTGTTAATCAAACAACAAACAAGAAAATGCAAAGAGAAAATCACTTACAGCTCTTCATCTGAATATAGTTAGATTTAATAAGCATTAATCTATTAATTTATACTGTGAAAACCATGCAGTGTTATTTTACATTTGGTTACTTTACTTCGATTTCTTTTATAGGCTAGGCCTATACTTACCTGAACACACTTTATTTCATTTGTATCTTTGTTTTATTGTATATGTCAGTTTGTTTTACTTTGTTTCTTTGTTCATGTTCTTACTGTATATTAACGAGTTCGTTTGCCCATATAATCTTTAGGGTATTAGGTTAGCTAATTTGGCTTGCTGTCCACTGAGGAGGGGCTCGATGAAGCATCTTCAACTCGAGCTCTGATACACCCCCCAGTGAATAAATATAGGATGTGATTACTTAGGGCAAGGTACCTGAAATGAAGGTGGAGTTTGGGGAGGTGGAGGGATGCTGAAACAGCTAAGACTGAAGAGAGATAAGCAGCTGCTTATATACTGGGCTCGCTCATATGATGGGCTTATATGATAGGCTTGCTCCTCCCTAAATTACGTTTAGGAACTTCACTTATATAAAACACCAAAAATACCAGACACCATATAATATAAAGCAAAGTAAATTCAGCTCTTGTATATATATATATATATATATATATATATATATATATATATATATATATATATATAACAAAAAGTACCGATAAGAATACCGTTAAAGTACCGGATCGATAAGCAGTATCGGTAATAGTAATACCGTTAAAACCTTAACGATACCCATCCCTAATCATACTGCTGTTGGATCTCAAGCTGTAAAATCACAGGATTACAATCATTAATACTAAAGCTACACATCAGGCACACAGTCAGAGATTTAGACTCTAAACGACATCAGGCCATCACATGATGATAAAATCATCATCAAACTATATTGTGATCTGATCATACGTTCTCTGACCATAACAAATGTGCTTTACAAACACAAAGTTGGAGCAGCCAAAGAAAAATTAATAATAAAAGGTAAAGAGTCAAGAGCCCAACTAAAGCAAATGCTGACCTCTTTCATGGTTTAAAAAAAAAAAAAAGGAAAAAAAAGCAATTCTTGTTAGCAGGTCCTCAACCCAAGCACAAGCTCAACACTTCACCATAACGGTAATCTCCAAAAAACACTAACATATCAAAAATGAAAAATGTTTACATAATAGAACATTAAACAGTAAGACATCTCTCCATATTCTCATTTTTCAAAAAAAAAAAAAAAAAAATGCATAAAATAACACTTTTTCAACATTTACTCTCCCAATTCAGCCCAGTGCAAAGCATGATGGGAAGTGAAAGTCCTGTTTGATTGGTTACTTGACTGAAACATGTTATTTCAAAAAGAAAACATCAAGTGAGTTCTAGTAATCATTTCAAGTCAATTTAACATGAAGCAATCACATGTCCCACCTGTCCTCCTCGGCCCATGGTGAGTGCTATTATTCCCTCCATTAAGAAAATGAAGCCACTCACCACAGTCGTAATGCTTACTGTTTCCATTCCAGGCTCTCCTCAACTTCAAGTCAGCTGGCAACTTAATTTCTGGTGCTCTCTGCCATAAGCTCAAGCTCAAGCTCAAGCTCAAGCTCAAGCTCAAGCTCAAGCTCAAGCTCAAGCTCAAGCTCAAGCTCAAGCTCAAGCTCAAGCTCAAGCTCAAGCTCAAGACCAAGACAACTTCAACACTATCCACCTACCAGATCCACTCAGTAACTGGCAAACCACTCTTTTGTAAACTGGTTCATCAGTATGCTGGTCCAGTGAAACTTCAGGTCGGAATACTTCATGTGGAGGACCAACATCTACTGGTTCTAGAGGATTCCACCGCTGATGTGATTCTAGGGCGTCCATGGTTGGAGCAGCACAACCCCATCATCTCGTGGACCACCGAATAAATCCTGAAGTGGGGCGAAGTTTTTCTCACATGCTTCAACCTCCAGCTCCTCATCCTGAGTCACTTCCTGTGTATTCGACATCCATGGAAAGTCCTGAAGAGAAACAATCTGTGGATATTCCTTCGTGTTACGCCCCCTTTAGTGATGTTTTCTGCCCGAAGAAAGCCTCCAAGCTGCCTCCACACCGGCCATGGGACTGTGCCATCGATCTGCTTCCGGGTGAGTCAGTGCCCCGTGGGAAGATTTATCCATTATCCATTCCTGAGCAGAAGGCCATGGAGGAGTACATAGAAAAGGCTTTACACCAAAGTTACATCCACCCTTCCACTTCCCCTGCTGCTTCAATCTTTTTCTTCGTGGCCAAAAAGGACGGAGGCTTGCTGCCTTGTATTGATTACCGGGCTCTGAACAAGATAACTGTCTAATTCCGTTATCCTCTTCCCCTCGTCCCAGCGGCTCTAGAACATCTCCACGGTGCCACTGTATTCACTAAGTTGGACCTCCGCAGCGCTTACAACCTCATCCGGATACGTGTGGGGATTGAGTGGAAAACGGCTTTTGTGACCCCTACTGGACACTACGACTACCTTGTTATGTCATATGGCCTGGTCAGCGCCCCCTCCATATTCCAGGACTTCATCCACGAGGTGCTCCGGGAATTCCTCCACAAGTTCGTCTTAGTCTACATCGATGATATCCTGATCTATTCCCGGAGCATGGCCGAACATCGCCACCAAGTTGCGGAGGTCCTGCAATGCCTGAAGGAATTCCAGTTGTTCCTCAAGGCTGAAAAAGTGTTCATTCCACCAACCCTCAGTGCAGTTCCTTGGATACAACATCTGCAGCAGTGGCATCCAGATGGACGAGGGGAAGGTGGAGGCTATAAGGAACTGGCCCACTCCATCCACCATTAAAGAGCTCTAGAGGTTCCTCGGGTTTTCTAACTTCTACAGAAGATTCATCCAGAACTACAGCTCCATAGCATATCCACTTACCAGTCTCCTTCGCAACAAGCCAAAGTCTCTGTCCTGGTCACCAGCGGCCAACAAAGCATTCAACACCTTAAAGGAAGCCTTCACCAGCGCACCAGCAGCAGGAGAATCCAGCCAGACTCCATCCATGTGCCTTCTTCTCCCGCAAATTCAGCCCGGCAGAAAGAAATTATGACATTGGCAACAGGGAACTGCTAGTCATCAAATTGGCACTCGAAGAATGGAGGCATTGGTTGGAAGGTGTCCGGTCTCGTTGATACCAACTCATGTTATGCTCCAAGCCATCGTTGTTACCTACCTTCTCTACTCCAGTGTGTTTCCCCAGTTTTTGTGCCAGAATATCTGTGTGTGAGTTCACCTACTGTCTCCGTGAGTCAACTTCTCCACTCTGCTTCCTGCCATCCACGATCCATCAACCTGTAAGACAAAGGACAGTATCAGTATTCCAGTTTCGCCATTACAAAGACCTAGTATCTCATTCACTTACCTGCTCATCTGTGTGTCACTGCTGTTTGTCAATAAACATAATATCTGCAAACCTGTTGTCTCCTAACCTTCTGTCCATAACAGGTACGTTTTTATATTGGAGTCTTTTTTCTGCTGCCATTGTTTTCCGTGGATTTGCTTCTCAATTCCAAGAAATTTTAAGTTTTTCTTGGTTCATTCCATGTTTTCTAGGCAGTCTCTCTAATGCTAATTCATATTTGCACAGTTGGTTTTAAATAAATCTGGTTTATTTTAATTCAAGACTCCATAGTTTAAACTTAATTTAAACCCTGTCCGGGAAACCGCCCCATGAGAGTCCGTGGATACAGTAGAAATGAATGAGACGTTCCGTAATCTGAATCATACCTGTCGAGCAATTGTCTGTGACTTTTCTTATAAAACAGCAGTTTTTCAGTGTAAACTCTAAAAATAGATCAATCCAAAATGAACAAAATTATGGGCTGTCGATTCATTAAATGATATACCATTTCCTCACAAAAGCATTGCGTTTTTTTTTCTTTTTTTTTTTCAGGTTGCAGGCTTGGCTTTGCCAGTAGTTATGGTTAATAAAACTGTCTTTGTACTGTGTACTAAAAAAACAACCGTTAATTCTACATAGAAATATGGGTATCTCCTACACAAGCCTAATAAACTAACATCTGTTGTAGTGGTCTTCTTGAACCTGGAAATTTAACTAATTTAAATACCCCAAACATAACACATTTTTAATGTTTGTTAGTTTTAACCAAATTCCAAATGTGAATTAAAGACACAGAGGCTACATTTGAAAAACATCTATATTTATTTACATTTACACATTTGGCAATTCACGTATTCCTTGGGAATCAATCCAGTGACTGGCATTTCAAGCACCATGCTTTCCTGTTTGCGCTACAGGACTGCTACATGTCTTAACTATTTTTCATTATGAATTCTGCTTTACAAAAATAACACTCCAATTCAGAAAAAAAGTGTCAGTAATGTGTGTGGCTTCATGTCGGGTGTTTCTTATAGTCACTTATGAGACAGTAATACATAATGAGTGGAGTACAGTGATGCTCGCCTCTTTGAAGGGAATTCACCCTGTGTTGTATCTGTTGTGACTTGAGTAGCCCAGCTAACAGAACACTGAATATTTAGAGAACGTTCTTATAACAACATTCTGTTAGCTGGGATATCATTGTGAGTCACATGACAGCTGATCCTGGACCTGAGTGCACATGATCAAAGATGTTAATCCTGTAACGCTGTAGCCCAGAGCCTGTTTCTGTCTTTAGAACATGTTGGGAACTAAACCCTTAAAATCCTGCCTACAAAGTCATCTCTAGTTTAAAGGGTTAGTTCACCTAAAAAGGAAAATTCTTTCATTTTTTCATTTTTTACTTACCATCATGTTTTTCCACACCCATACGACCTTCGTTCATCTTCAGAACGCAAATAAAGCTATTTTTGATGAAATCCAAGGTTTTTTTTTATCACCCATAGAAAGCAACGTAATTACCGTCATTCAAGGTGCAGAAAGGTAGTAAAGACATTGTTTAAATAGTCATAACACATTACCCTTTCAGATTAGGGCTGTAAATGTGTCATAATCAAGACATAAGTTCATGAAGTCTTGTGCACTACTGAGAAGAAGTGAGGAATTTTGATCCATCAGGGAGTTTTCAGAGGGCAGAGATGCTGTTTCCACTGATATCACTTCCATTCTCAGATTCTCTGTCTTGATCTGTTACTAACCTCAACCTGGGAAACACACAAAACACACAGGACAAAATATGAATAAGAATTTAGATTCCATGTTAATGACAAAATTATATCTGATTAATTATGGGTTACAGCAAGGTGCTTTACCTCTCTGGATTCTGGGATTCTGTTAACAAAAGAAGAAACATGTTTAGTCAAACATCTCAGAACAAACCAATGCATATAAATACATGGAAACTAATGCAGATTTTGTATTTGAGAACAATCTTTTCAAAAATGAGTTTAACTGATTGTATCTGATCTTTAACAATATTTTGGCACTTACGTGTTAAAGTCAGCAGGATTGCTCATACTGAATCTCCTTTCAGGTAAATCAATGTCAGAATTTAAACTCTGTCTGTCAGAATCTGTGTCCTTCTTTTTCCTGAGACAACAAAAAATATGTATTATTATAACTACTCACCAAACATATTAATTTTATAAAAATCAATTCTGATTTCATGTTGACTTTAAGTTTATTTTTCAATTAAGAATTATTTTGGAATTCAGTTGACCACAACAAAGTTTATTCTGTTTCACACACACACACACACACACACACACACACACACACAGAGAGAGAGAGAGAGAGAGTTTTACTATCCTTGTGGGGACCATTTGGACCACACAATATAATATAAACCTGTATACACACACACAGATACATAGATAGATAGATAGATAGGAACTTACTTAAGATACATAATCGACGATGAAAAAGTCACAATGCTTATAACCAGCAGAACACTGACAACGATGAGAGCGATTGTGACTCCTTGACCGGGATCTTCAGGGTTTACAGGACTGTCCTCCACTTTGATTTCCAAACCAGGACCAAAAACCTTCTCCAGTTCAGTTGTTAAAGCTTTGAGCTCAGTGTTCAGTTTCCTGTGGGAGTGAACATATTTCAGATGCTGTCCTCTAACACTCTCATCCTAATTATATACAGTAGAATTCAGGCTAGCAGACCAGAGTGAAATGTGTACAGTATATTTTTTGTTAATGCACAAACAGTTATTTTTCATATATTTTTCTATATTTTTGTTAATGCACCTGCATATATATATATATATATATATATATATATATATATATATATATATATATATATATATATATATATATATTAGTCAACATTTGAAGTGGATCAAAACCTTTAATCAAAGTTAAATTTAAAGTTAAAACCTTCTTCTAAGGACAACTTTCATTAACTTTTTTTATCCACTTCAAATGTTGACAACTTGATAGCTTGTTGGGTTTTATACATTAATCCATTTGCTGGGTTGTTTTTTCACATAGTGCTAGGTCAGTCAACCTGTATACAGTATTTTGTTTATTCTGTTTACTTACACATTTCCACAACAGCTTTCACATTAGAAGAGTCTAAATAAACTGATATTCGTTCAACTTACTCTTTGACCTCTGTGGCTTTGATGACAGCTCCACTGGAGTCCATGGCAATGAAACTGACGTAAGTTTTGTCTGTAGATTCTCTGAGAATGGTGCGCATCTCAATCCCATCTTCAGCTCTCACACTGAGGATTTTCACAGTCCAGCCTAAAACTTTCTCCATGGATCTGAGAAAATAAAACACTATCAGATGGTGTAAAGAACACAAAACAATAAGAGGAAGTAGCAAGAAGTGCCTCTTCAGTCCAGTTTGTAAAACAGAAAAAACAATTATTGAACTGGCTTAAAACAATGTTTTGCTCATCATCGATCTAGTTCTTTAACTTGATATGCTGAGTTAACAACTTACTAGAGAAGAAGCTTTTCAGTAAATGGTGTAAATTTCAGTCTGTTCTACAGACAAAGTGACTTAAAAAGACTTGGAAATACAGCCCACATGTTATATGGACTACTTTTATTATAATTTTTTTTTTGTCTTATTTGAAGCAGCTATGATCACTACTGTATGACATTGTGTGGGAAAGAACTATAAAAACATTTTATTTTGTGTTTCAGCAGACACACAGGTTATAATAATAATTCCTTACATTAACTCTTTTCTGGACACACTTTACATATTGAAGGGGGAATCTCCTCAACCACCACCAATGTGCAGCATCCACCTGGATGATGCGACGACAGCCATATTGCGCCAGAACGCCCACCACACACCAGCTTATTGGTGGAGGAGACAGTGTGATGAAGCCAATCAGTGTATGGGGATGATTAGGAGGCCATGATGGACAGAGGCCAATAGGTAAATTTGGCTAGGATGTTGGGGTTACACCCCTACTCTTTTCAAAGGACATCCTGGGATTTTTAACAACCACAGAGAGTCAGGACCTCGTTTTAACATCTCATCCAAAGGACGGTGCTTTTTGACAGTATAGTGTCCCCATCACTATACTGGGGTGTTAGGACCCACACAGACCACAGGGTGAGCACCCCCTGCTGGCCTCACTAACACTTCTTCCAGCAGCAACCCAGTTTTCCCAGGAGGTCTCCCATCCAGGTACTAACCAGGCTCAGCCCTGCTTAGCTTCAGTGGGCAACCAGTCTTGGGCTACAGGGTGATATGGCTGCTGACAAGGTTATGAATGCCATGACCTACTAAACAAATCCAGAAGACGTCTTTTCAATGTCTTTATCACAAAAGTCGTACATTGAAAAGACGTCCACTGAGGAACTAGAATGAAAGTTTTTATGACGTCTTTTTTTTGATTGGAGAATAATTAAAAAAAAAATAGAAAGTCTTTCCTTCAGATCTGGTTTCCCCTTACAATCCAAAGATGTGTGAATTACAGATGCTGAGATGTCTAAAGGTGTGAACGTGTGTTTACTGCCTATGGATGGAGTTTTTCTTTCTTTTTTTTAACCTTGTATGGAGGTTCCATGAATGGACTTTCAGAAGACGTCAAAAGAAGACGTCATAAAAACTTTCATTCTGGCTCCTCATTGGATGTCTTTTCAATGTATGACTTTTATGACAAAGACGTTAAAAAGACATCTTCTAGACATAGTAACTTTTAGTAAGGAGGGTGAGTAAAATAATTCATTTTTAAATTTATTTTTATCTTTTCATTAAACATGTTTCCACTTACACTCTTAGATCAAAACACATTAACGCTTAACTTCATAAATGGAAATGCTCTTTTTCTGTCTCAATAACATGTTTCAATAATGATTACTCACTCTTCCATCTCTGGTATCTTTTTCTCCACTATGTGTATGGGCTGGTTTAGAGAGATTACTGAGACGCTGTCTCGATGTACACTTTGTTTCACTGCGATCTGCAGGTGGAAAACACAAGGGGCCTCAATTATAAAATGTTCTGTAGAAACTGTCCTATGTTTGATCTAAGATCATTTCTCAAATGTGTGTAACTGTGATTCCGAAAAATTAACGTACGCAAAAACAAAAACAAAAAACGAGCATACGCCTCTCTTTCACTTGTGAAATCTATAAATCACAAATGATCTTGAAATTGTGCGCAGCAGAATGGTTTCAGATCTGAATGGCCTAGTAAATGCTCCCTAATTAATATCATTGTTAATTATTTAAGTGAAACATATTTTGTGAAAAACCTATTTATTTTATATATATATATATTGATATTATGCTCATGTTCTGTTGTCTATGCTGATATTTGCACATGTAAAAATAAAAATAATGGGTGACAGACATTTATCTATTCTAATTTAATTAGAGTAGATTTATCTGTCAGGATAAATTATTATTATTAGGGACAATAACTATTATCAGGATAATAATAATAATAATAATAATAATTATAATTATAATTATTATTGCTGCTGCTTATAGATTTCCAAATACCTGCAGTACTCCGACTCTGCCACAAGGAAAAGTGCGTACTTCTGCTCAGACCCTGATGTGGCGGAAAGCACTTTTCCATGTCAAAGAACATTTTTATAAATATGAACTTTGCCGTGGATTTTAGCGTACACACACTCTAAGATCAAATCTGTGCGTATGCACACTTTATAAATGAGGCCCCAGAACTCTTCGCATTGACTGCTCTGTTTTACTGCTCAGTTCTCAAAGAAAATTAAATTGGTAAATTTTTCTCTTATTTTCTCTCTCTCACCTGTACTGTTGTGGTCACGGACAGTCCATGTTTATCAGTGGCTTTAGCATGAAAGGTGAACAGATTGTCTCCAAAGCTAGATGCATCCAGTACGTAGATCTGACCAGTGTTTGTCTCCACATCCAGCAGAGTTGTGGACTCCTGCAGGGAATACTGCAGTTCTGAGCTCTCGCCCACATCAGGGTCCGATGCCTGAGGGACAAAAAAACACATTTCAACCACATTTACTACAAACCCCCCCCCCCCCCCCCCCCCCCCAAAAAACAACAACATGCACATCACGTATATATATACCTATATACACAGTAAAATCCCCAGAGTTAAATCAGCTCTACTCAGAGTACATTTGGTCCCTCTCTAAATAGTGTTAAAGTAACACTTTATGCAGAGTTAAAGTTAATGAGATAATTAAGCAATTCATTAAGTGATGATTGAACATTAATGATGAACACCTGCTGTTAACAAGCATAATCACTGAAGAAAAGAGAAACACAAGAACTACAGCTGACTTTAGCCACAGCCTTAGATTAAATCAACTTTAACTCTGGGGATTTTACTGTGTAGGGGATTCCATCATTTTATGAATCATTTTATTTAATAAATTAATTTATAATTTTAATTACATTTTATGAATTAAGCAGCTCGTAAACTTTATCAATAGAAAAAAAAAAAAATAACCCATTAAACATTTAAGTATTTCTCCCTATATAAAAGGGTTCTATAAAATTGAGTAAAGGGTTCTGTATAGAACCTTTTAAAGAGTTTCTTAACTGCTTTGTAGGGAAACATTTCAGACATCACATTTTTATATGCCAGGAGAACAAAATTAAGCACACATCTCCTCAACAAGACCCATGATTTGAGGAATCATATGTCTGAAGCACTGATAGCATGGGATGAGTTACATGCTGAAATGTATTACTTAGGGTTAAGCATCTGAACAAATCACTGGCCCTGTAGTATGAGCAATAGCAACAGAAACAGTAACAGTGATGTTTGCTTAGTGAACGCCATCTAATTACAAAATAGAGTACATCCACTGCATTTATATCTGATATCTATGCCGAACACACTTACCTGGACCTTCACTATAGAGAATTTGTATGGAGAGATACTGAAAATTTCTTCTTTATATATTTCAGCATCAAACACAGGAGCTTCATTCACATTCTCAACCTGAACGCTGACCTGAAGATTGTGAGAGAAAGAAAATCAAATTATTTATGCCAGATTTATTTTAAAAAGAGAAACTTTGGCTTTGACATACTTGAAGAGTAAATCTTAGGCCAGAAACATACTCTTAATAAGTATGTGAATGCAAACATTTTGTATTCTAATATATACATGTATTAACATAAATAGTGTACTTGTGTAGAGTTTGTTTCTGGTCTTAATTTGAAGTAAGAATAGTACCATTGTCTCTGCAGTGTTTGGAGGAGTTCTGGAGTCTATGGCCTCTACTGTGAGGATGTACCACTCCTCTTCCTCCTTGTCCAGAGGTCTGAGAGCTTTTATGGTTCCCTCACCATCCACAGAGAAGACATCCTTGTGTGACTTCATATTATATCTGACCGTAACCACTGGATTACCTGTTAATGCCTTGACCTTGCCCACTATTGACGCCTCAGGTTCATTCTCTTTAATTGCGAAGTTGTAGGAGGAGCTTTCAAAACCCACACTCTCAGTGAAAGTGGTAATTTTGAAGTAGATCAAGACTTCGGCTACAGAGAGAAGAAATCAGAAGAAATCATTAAATCAAATTTAATTACTGCAGGGGGAATGAACTGCTCCAAATAAGAATTACTAACATTATCTGCATTGTTTTAACACCAGATTCACTAAAGAAATTATGCAAACCAAACCCAAACCTTCATCAGATTCTGGTGGTGTTCCATGATCTGTCGCTATAGCAGTAAGGGTTAGCAGCGTGTCTTCTGTGACCCCGCTAAGGTCAGAGGTCAAAGTGATGTCTCCTGTTTCAGCATCCAGTGCGACCATTGAGGAGACTTCAGAGAAACTACAGAAAGACAACATTCATGCATCTGTCTTAAAGGTGTCATGTAGGTAAGAGTGTTTATAGTTTTTCCTTCATATTATTGATCCTAAAGAAATGGAAGTTTAGTCTTAAGCTTACCTGTAGCTAATCAGTGCGTTGTTTCCAGCATCTTTATCTGTGGCCGAGAGCGTCAGCAGCACCTCTCCAACCTTGGCGTCTTTAACCAGAATGCTTTTGCTGTAGGCGTCGGAGCTGAAAACTGGAGCGTTGTCATTGACATCTGTGATACTGACCCTCACTGTGGTGATGCTCTGCAGAAAATGAAACCAAACAACACTTTTGTAGACTTAGTCCAAAAGTTCATATTTGCAATGTCTAGATCAAGCTTAATGACTTTATTAGTGTCAGAAATCCAAAGCTTTTAATATCAACATACAGTTGGATCCACAGTGCAACTTCATTGTCAAGAGCAGCCCACTTAGATCATCAGCATGAAATAAATAAATACATCTGTCTGGGGTTTGCTATATTTGTCATTTAGGGATGTAACCTTTGTAGCAGGGGTTCTCATCTCTGGCTTTGAGATCCACTTTCCTGCAGAGTTTAGCTCCAAACTTTATCAAACTCTGCCTATAACTCTAGTAATCCTGCAGGAAAGTGGACATTGAGGAGGAGTGTTGAGAACTCCTGCTTTAAAGCAGTGGTAGACAACCCTGATCCTGCAGAACAACCTTTCAACTTTCTTACGATTGTTTCCTACATTTGCAATATGCACTTTTAGTCCGTGAACAAACTGAGGGAATGCTGGCTGAGGTTGTGACTAAGAATGTACCAATTAGTACAATCACAAAACTGTATTGAAGTACACAGTGACATCAGGGAAATCATAAAAAAATAAGAAATTACATTTCCCTGTGGCATCCCATGATCCACAGCAACAATGATCACATCGTACAAATCCTGTGTCTCTCGATCCAGCTCACTGATAGCTAGTAGAGTCCCATCCTAAAGAGCAGAAGGAATTTTTATTATTATTATTTAAATAAGATCTGAACACCTGACAATACATTGCCATGTTTATAGGTCAAGGTCCTCACCTCTCTGAATCTGAATATTTCACTGTGTGAGTATGTAGTGATGGTGACACGTCCGTTGTCTCCAATGTCTGCATCTGTGACTAAGATTTCACACACCTCTCCAGGTGATGAGGGGGTGTACGGACCTTCCTGAATCTCAATGGGCTCTGGGAGAGGAAGGAATTGTGGGTTGTTGTCGTTGACGTCCAAAACAGAGATGATGACCTGAGCTGTGGAGCTTAAACCATCGACAGGCTGGTCTACAGCTATTACCTGAGAAAGACAATACAAGCATCCCATTCAGAATGAAAAGTCATCCTGAACATTTCGTAAATAGTTTTGTAATAGGATTTTAAGAATGTGATTGCTTTATACCTCTATATTGTAATTGTCTACAGTTTCTCTATCTAAGGTGGCGTCACTCCGGAGTGATATTACTCCCTGACTGTTGATACTGAAGGTATCGCTATCCATGATGAAGTGACCTTTAGAGAATCCTTCCTGATCAGACAGAAAACTAGAAAAGGTAAGTACCTGTACATCAAACAAACTTGGAATGTTGACTTGACAAAACATTACATGGGAGTTTACATGATTAATATGAAGGTTATTTAGGTCTTGTGCAGTTTCCATATGTCTGCTTTGGAAAACATAATTTGACACACCCAGACATCAAGAATCAGCATATAAATCTCAACAATGGTGACATCCTTCATGCCGCAATGCATGCTGGGAGCTACCATAGTATACACTCTCAGAAAAAAAGTACAACATTGTACCTTTAGGGGTACAATGGCTTGTCACTGGGGCTGTACCCTCAAGGGTACAAATTTGTACCCTTGTGATTTGTACCTTAACCCCTTAACTGTCACGGTCCCACTGGCTGGACGCCTCCCAACCAGCACACCCATGTTTAGCACATGGTTTAGCCCAGATGAAATGAACACTACTCAGTGTGAACACTATAGGCTGTTAAATGTAACACTGAATCAGTGTTGGAGTTAATGAGATAATTAGGTGATAACGAGCAGAATCACTGAAGGACAGAGGAACAACAAGAACTACAACTTCAGCCACAGCCTTAGATGAAATCAACTGAAGATAAAAGACATTAAATCTCTGAAGATCTGATCAAACAGCATTACCAGCTTCACTTATTACTAACCAGACTGACTTTATTTCTGACAAACATCTACAAAAGTTGTTATTGAGAATTACCAGAGGTTTAGATGTTGATGATTTGTTGAAAATAATAGTTTGGTTTGACGTCACCATGATCGAGATCAGTCTTTGCTTTAGTTAGTCAGTTTTACTCTTGACTTTTTTAGTGTTAGTTTTTCTGTGGCTGTTGTAGCTGTTTGTTATGGTAATAATGACAAGACAAAATGTGATCAGCTGCTTTGTGATAAGAATATAATTGTCATATAATGGTTTAATTCGCAGATCTAATGACAGAGTTTTATATGAATGAAATGTTAAGTTTGTATTAGATCTCTTCTAGAAATACAATGATAAAACGGTTTTAATCAGAAAAAGCTGCGTGAGTTTTAAAACACATTGAACACTAAACACTTTAAAACTCCAGCAAAACTTCCTCACACACAGACATTAAGAATCAGCGAATGAATCTTAACAACGGTGACATGCTTCATGCCGCAATGCATTCTGGGTGCATCATGAAAAAAAAGCAGCATTGTGGCATGAAGCATGTCACCGTTGTTGAGATTCATACGCTGATTCTTGATGTCTGTGTGTGAGGAAGTTCTGCTGGAGTTTTAAAGTGTTTAGTGTACAATGTGTTTTAAAACTCATTCAGCTTTTCTGATTAAAAGTAAATAAAACAAAGTTCATAAGATATTGCTCATATTAAATTCAATCATAAGCTCAGCGAATTAAGCCACTACACAATGATTATATTCTTATCATGAAGCAGCCACATCATCTGATTGTGTTTTCTCTTGCTTTTCTTGCTATAACTAATTCAGTTACAGCAGCCAGAGAAACTCTAATATTACAAAGACAAGTCAAACTACACAACTAAAGAAAACACTGATCACTATGATGGTAACATAAAAACCCTCAAACAAATTTCAATAAAACATCAACAAGAAAAAAACTCTCTCTCTTAATTCTCAATAAGAGCTTCTGTATATGGAGTTGTTTAATCCTCTGCTGAGATCTGGAGAGATTTAATGTCTTCTTTTATCTAAGGCTGCGACTGAAGTCAATTCTAGTTCTAGTGTTTTGATTTTCTGTTAACAGCAGCTATCTTCAATAATTCTCAATCATCACTTAATTAATTACTTAATTATCTCATTCAATTCAACACTGATTCAGTGTTACATTTAACAGCCTGTAGTGTGCACTCTGAACAATGTTCATTTCATCTGGGCTAAACCATGTGGGCCCTACATAGGTGTGCTGGCTGGGAGGCGTCCCGCCAACGGGATCGTGACAGTTAAGAGGTTAATGGCTGGAAGTCAGTTGTAGTTGTTGTGTCTCTCTTTTTCTCTTGTTGTTTCTTCAGCGATTCTACTTATTAACATCAGGTGTCACCACTAATTGTCAATCACCACTCAATCATCAATCAATTATCTCATTAACTTTAACACTGCGATTGTACGCTGTCAAAGCCAATTTTGTACCCTTTTTGAAGGCTCAATTTTTGTATTTTTGTCACCAAAGGTACAAAACTGGTCTCTTAAAGGTCCCGTTTTTCGTGGTTTTTTGAAGCTTTGATTGTGTTTATAGTTTGCAATATAACGTGTTCATGTTTCGCGTGTAAAAAAACACAGTATTTTTCACATAATTTACTTATCTGTATACCGCTGTTTCCACTGTCATAAAAACGGGCTGATGACTTCCTTGTTCTATGAAGTCCCTCCTTCAGAAATAGGTAACGAGTTCTGATTGTTCCAGTGGTTCCTGTGTTGTGATTCGACAGCAGTTTAGCGCTCCTTGCCCGGAAAGGTCACGCCTCTTACCATAACGTGGAGATGCACGCGCTCAGTGTTATTGTAAACATGTCTTTAATTTTACCCTATCAATTTGAGCCGGAATCAGACCCGGTGATTGGACTGCGGGATGAAAATAACAGCGTTTCGACGACATGGCGACAAACACACTCTACAAACGCAACTCTTGTGTATTCCTGTGGGCAGAGGTTAGTCAAAGAACTGTTTTAGTGACGTCATTAAAGAAGGAAGTAGAGGGATGTAGTCCAAACTGGCCGTTCAATGTAGGCAACTTCTGTTAAATAAAATATCTCGCTTGGCATTGAACTTTGAGCTTTAAAATTTTACAGATTTTATTTATACTCTAACAACAACATTACACACTAACTAAAGTTTGAAACATGGGATCACGAAGAACGGGACCTTTAAGGTACAAATCACAAGGGTACAAATTTGTACCTTTGTACCATTGTACCCCTAAAGGTACAATTGGTACTTTTTTTTCTGAGAGTGTAGGGTCACTAGTAAGTCAGTAAGTTTTTTGTCTGTCATATTTTCAAATTTGCAAAAACTTAATTTAATTTAAAATTTAATTTAATTATAAATCTGCATAAATTATATAGACTTTTTTTTTTTTACTTTTTAATTTTTTAATTTTATATTATTCATTTATTTAACAAACAGACAGTGATGTTTTGAGGAACAGTACCAGGTCTAGATCGGTGACTCTAGTCTGAAGCACAAACTGATCCTGAGGTGAATTTTCCAGAATAGATACGGTGTACTCATCCTGGTCAAATTTCGGAGGGTTGTCATTCACATCCTCAATGGTGACGGACACAACAGCGTTAGCCGTCTTACTGGCATCATCCTGCTGAGTTGCCTGTTTATAAAGAAATCATGAAGAGAAAATATAAACAAACACAATACTGAAATCTCTTCAGATTCATAAAGGTCATAATAAACGTCTGATACCTGTATGTTAACATTTATCTGGTCTATTTCCTCTCGGTCTAGTGCCGTTGTCACAGAGATGACTCCACTGTTTGCATCGATTACAAAGTTGCTCTGATATTCATTTGGAGAGACTGGAACAGAGATGTGGATATTTGCTGTGTTATTATCAGAAACCTAAATCAGAATCACACTCATCACTCATACAGTTTGGAGATCATGCTGCGCAGACACACAAACATTCAGGAGCACAAAATCTTGTTGTTAAAGCTGTCCCGTGACTTTTAAATGAGCTTAGTCTTAAAGGTGCTGAAGAGGATGTTTTGTTTTATACATTTTTGCAAAATTACTTCAAACTCGTCAAATTCGTCTTTACTAACTGATAAAAGACTATTTATTAGGTGTACTGAAAGGAATAATATTAATATACATCATCTATGCACGAGGTAGGGCCTTAAAAACATCAGCCAATCATTTACGCGATCATCGCGTAAACGATTGGCCCTCTGGCTTGTCAATCACTGCCGTGACGTTCCTTGTGAGAGACGAGCGCGGCTGCGCGCTCCAGTAACTTTCCACACTCCACAGGCGCCGCATGCAATGTTTTTGTCCGGAGACAGGAGTAACAACTGCAGATTATGAGTTACCTGAGCTGAGTCCGACATAATAAATCCACTAACACGACACAGCGAATGCCGGTTTCCTTACACGTTCCCCCTTAAGGAGGGGGGCTGTTCTTACACATGCGCTCATTTCAAAAACTCACTAACAGTCTTTGGATTCTCAGTCGACGAAAAGATCCTCTTTATCACCTTTAATCACTACATTTTCAGACACAATAAGGTAACGTCACTGTTTTTGAATTAAACTCACAGTTGATTCAAATTACAGCTTTATTTCTGGTAGAGAGATGCTTCACAGATGCAGGTAATTCTCTCTCTCTCTCTCTCTCTCTCACTCACTAATTCATTGAAATAAATGTAAACTTACCGCATTGCTTCATCTCTGTGTCTGATTTAAAGCAAGCAGAATTCTAGATCTAATGAGTCTAATTTTACCCTTTCTGTAAAGTATTGCACTGCAAATATCAATAACATCTTTAACATGTCAGTGCTGGCGAGTGACCAACGGAAATGCCACCAAAATTAATAAAGATGTCCCTAAAATTCAAGATATGAATTGCCATTGTATGAGATCTTGTGTTTTGTGTTTATTTTATAACATTAAGGAATATTACACAAGCAAGTTTTATTTTCTCGAATATCAGCACGATTGCAAAATGGGATACAACAGTTGAAAATATGAACTGACTATATTTAGACACAAAGTTGTCATTTTTGACTGTTTTTGCTTTATTTTGAAAATGAAAACAGTAAAAAAAAAAAAAGTTGAGTCTCCCAGCAATACACAGCAGTGTTTCTTTCTTGAATAATTCACCATTTTTGAATTAATCGGGTGAGTCAATGATTCAGTTACTCGTTCATAAAATCTGGCCCTGTCCCAAAATTCATGTGCACTTGTGGTCTTACAATGGCCACAGCGTGCAGGTGTCCATTAAGTCCACAAGAACATAGGATGTCCCGTTTGACATTAGGTGTCAGAAGGCTGCTTGCGAGCACCCCCTTTGCGGTCACTATGCTCCCTCGATGTGCACTTTACTTGCTAGCAAAGCTAAAATGAATGACACACCTCGTGGTCTCATGGACTTAACGGACACAAGCACATGACACATTTGTAAGTCCAAAATTAAAAGATGATCAACAATATGTAACTTTACTTATGGGACTAATTAAGATTCCAAATATCGTTCTAAATATAAAAGAATAGACGAGTCCACACCACAACTATAACAATATTGGCACAGTGAAATGATTACTTTAAGAAAGATATTCCAGCTGATGAATGATAAAAACATCCTGGTTTAAAGAGCTCGAGCATTTAAAGTGTCAGATGACAAAACTGCAGTGCACGCTTATAAAACAAATGAAAATGATAAAAAAAAAAACAGAATGATATCGTTCGCTAGTGTGGATGCTAATATAGTTATCATTCTTGGTGAGAATGGGCTATAAAAAAATACATATACATCCTTCTTACATCCCTCCATATTATCATGTATTAATATAAATAAATCTAATGAATATAAATTATTAGATATGAATAAAATCAGTATTTCTTATCTAGTTTTTATTTAACATTTGTTATTTAACATTTAATCTTCTGTTATCAGTACCTGCTGTTATGCTGTAAACTACAGTCTCGTTGATGCCCGTGTCGCCATCTTGAGCTTTTATGGCCTCAGGAGTGACATCTGAAAACTGTCCTACCTGTGTATGAACAGAAAAGACATGGAGGGTTTGATTTGTTTGATCAGACATGAGTTTAAAGTATTGATCATGACGTCATTTACCTGATTTTCCTCAATGGATGCCTTGTAGAGACTGTGATCAAAAAAAGGGTTTAGATTGTCAAAATCTTCAACTGTAATTGTAACTGCTGTGGTGTCACTGAGTCCTCCTTTATCCTGCAAAGAAAGAGAGTTTTATTACTATCTAAAATTAACATTTCATTGTATGGAAAAAAGCAGTTTGAGACTTTCTGCTAAACATCTGCTTTTGTCTTCCACAGAAGAAAGAAAGTCATACAAGTTTGGAATTACTTATGGATGAGTAAATGATGACAGAATATTTCATGATTGGAACTATTTCTTTAAGTGTAAAACAATACTCAGTGAAATGGATGTGAGACTGGTAGGATGTCAGAGAGTTTGTCTTTACTTTAGCTTCCACAGTGAAGATGTACTGTTGATTATTGTTGAAGTTCAGACGTTGTTTCAACCTGATGTTTCCGTCATCTCTCACTTCAAGTTCATCTGGTGCTGGAGGCTGTCAGGGCACATGATTTAAATGAGAATATCAGTAAAACACAAACTGAGCTTATGTACACTCAAATTGATGTATACCCAGATAGCAACACTGTGTCGGCCCAAATCCGGCCCACATCTGGCACATGCGGAATGATGATCTGGCCCACATGTGGCAGGAATGATGGCACTTGGGCGGACCGCTCCTGTTTGCCAGATCTGGACCACCAGCAGGCCATAAAAATGCCAAATGTCAGCCAAGAGCAAAGAACTGGACCTTATCTGATCCACAAAATCTTATGTATTATTTATAGAGTCATTTCAACATTAACAAGCCTGTTTTCAAGCAGAATCACTGAGGGAAAGAAGAAAAAAAGAGATGAGCAGAAACACAAGAACTACAACTGACTTCAGTCACAGCCTTAGAGGAAATCAACTAAAGATAAAAGACATTAAATCTCTGAAGATCTGATTAAACAACTCCACAATCAGCATTACCAGCTTCACTTATTACTAACCAGACTGACTTTATTTCTGTCACACGTCTACAGAAGATCTTATTGAGAATTAACAGGTTTAACTCGTTTGTTACATTTGAGGTTACCATGATGGTGATTGATATTTCCATTAGTTGGCCTCTTAACTTTATACATATATAACTGTCTTTTCTGACTGCTTTGATAGTGTGTTTACCAAACACATTAGCAGCAGCAATAAAAAGTGAAATGAGATCAGGTGTTGGCTGTTAGCCGTTGATGGTTTTACTAATCAATGATGTTGTTTAGATTAAAAGAAATGTTTTGCACCATTAATACACTAACATTACAAACCCTGTCAAACCATGAGCTTGAGCTGTATTGCAGAAATTATTATTTTTTTTTTTTTAATATAGGTACTTTGAGATGACACACTAAGACATCAAGAATCAGCACATGAATCTCAACTATGGTGACAATCAAAAGCATCATGTAGCCGCAATGCATGCTGGGTACTATAGTACAAAACTCCCAGAATGCATCAGAGCATTATGCAGCTGATCTGATTGTCTAAATATTTTGTTTATTGTCACCATCATTGAGATTCATATGCTGATTACTGATATCTGTGTTTGTCAACATAGTTTTCCTTCTTGTGTTTTTATTTATTTTCATCTTCTAACTGATTTCTGCAAAACATCTGGATTTCATTTTGCAGTAACATTTATATTCAATTATTATGACTTCAGTGAAGCACGCTATTTGATAGCTAATTGTTTGACACAGTGTTGTTCACAGGCTATATGATGATTACAAAATCATCAATAGTTATCAATGATTATGCTTCAGTTTTCTTTGCTACTGCTAATGTGTTTGACACAAACACTACCACAGCAGCCAGAGAAGGCAAAAATATATGTGAAAAGTTAAGAGGCCAACTAATGGAAACATCAATCACCATCATGGTAACCTGAAATGAAACAAACATGAGAGTTAAACTTCTGTTAATTCTCAGCAGGAACTTTTGTAGACATGGAACAGAAATAAAGTCAGTCTGGTTAGTAATAAGTGAAGCTGGTAATGCTGTTTGTGGAGTTGTTTAATCAGATCTTCAGAGATTTAATGTCTTTTATCTTCAGTTGATTTCCTCTAAGGCTGTGACTGAAGTCAGTTGTAGTTCTTGTGTTTCTGCTCATCTCTTTTTTTTCTGTTTCCTTCTTTCCTTCAGTGATTCTGCTTGATAACAGGATTGTTAATGCTGAGATGACTCTATAAATAATATATAAATATGTTGTGGATCAGATAAGGTCCAGTTCTTTGCTCTTGGCTGACATTTGGCATTTCTATGGCCTGCTGGTGGTCCAGATCTGGCAAACAGGAGCGGTCCGCCCAAGTGCCATCATTCCTGCCACGTGTGGGCCAGATCATCATTCCGCATGTGCCAGATGTGGGCCGGATTTGGGCCGACACAGTGTTGCTATCTGGGTAGGGCTGAGCGGAGCACAGTTGTAACACATGGTTTAAACATTTCCACACTAACATGACAAAACAAGTATTTACTAGTTGCCATAAGAATACTATATATACATATATATATATATATATATATATATATATATATATAAAAACTGTGCCATAATTCAAAAACATTTGGAAGATATTGCGGAACATTTAACCATAGCAAAACGTAAACTGTAGTTAATTTGTCATTTCAGTTTTTAGTGTTTATTTAAAATGAGAAAAATCTGTTATTTCTACAAATTCTATTTTTAGCAGTTTAGTTCTTTATTGCTTCACTAACTAGCAGAAAACATTAGCCAGGACTAGCACAGATGGGTCCTGTTGTAACACTGCATTACAATGAGCCCTGTGCTAACTGTGCTGCTGCTGTTAGAGATATAATTCACCATTCTTTTATTCTGTTGAGAAACCACGAGAAACAGCTGAATAATGACTGAGATTTATTTAAAAAAATGCCATTATTTTATATGAACATGTTAACAATTGTATTTCATTGACAAAATATTTTAATCTGTCTTGTATACATATTTTTATTAGATCAGAAAACATATTAAACTGTCATATCTGTGGGGCATGTTGCCACATTTCACTTTCTTTCTTTTGAGATAAATAAATAAATAAATAATAATAATAATAATAAAGAAAATACATTGTATTAATGAAATAAGACCACATAGTTGTACTAGACAAAAAGTGTTGTACCCCACTCTCCCCAGCTTAGTTTTTCAAAATATATATTATATTTAAATTGATTGGCCATTAAAATATTTATAAAAATAACTTGATTGAGAGCCGTACTGGAAATTTAACTTTTATTTTAGAATTTTTAGAAATTCATTTTTTTATTTTTTTATTTTTTTTTATTTTTATTTTTAGAAATTTTTAGATTGGTTAACAGGTTAAGGTGTGGAAACAACAATTTGTAGAAGCCTGTTGTGTTTGTAATATAAAAAATACATGAGATAGACTCACCTGTATAGAATATGTAATTCTGTTGTTTTCTGGAGAAACATCTGCATCTTCAGCGATCACCCTGAGCACATCTGAACCCACAGCCGTCGTCTGGAGCAAAAGACACAGTTTACAAAGAGATGTGAGTCTCTGAGTGACCAAACACACTACTGCTGTATAAAGATGACATTACACACACCTCTGACACTGTGGCGCTGTATGATTTACTCTGGAAGATCGGAGGATTGTCATTGACATCCAGAATATATACCACCTTTGTATTTTTCATCTGAAATGCACAATGAAGACTTTATAGTGAAGGTTTATTTGCTTAATTTCTATTTCTATAATGCATTATGTCTTATTGAATGATTGGATTATGATATTATGTAAATAAACATACCCCTGTATTTGAGCAGGTGACTGAATAAGACAAACTCCCTCCTATCTGGAAGAAATAACAGTATGTCACTTTCTTTATGAAAGTAATATATTTTTCTGTATGAATATGTAAGTATGATTGTTCATTTTATATTTATTTACTTTATCTAACAAATGTATTAGTGAAACAAACCTGTAGTACATCAGCGTCCAGTGGTTTGACGGTTCGTACAGTAGCAGTTGAGTCTCCATTAGTGTAAACCAGCTCCAGAAATGACACACCAATGGGATCATTATGTGACTCCAGCACCAGACGATCAATAGGTCTGATATTAGTGAGGATGTCTAAATCTCCTGAAGGACAGATTGTATACATATTTAAATACTCTTAATACACTATATATATAAACATTATATTATCACATTAATGTAATAAAAAATGTTACTTGTAAATGCAAATCTAATATTGTGAACTAGTTAGGTTAAGTGTAAACATTTCTCACCTTCATATCCCTCCAGGATACTCCCTAAATAGTTATTAGTTCCAGTCACACAGTTTATCTCTGAGGTACCTTAAACAACAACAAGTCATTGGTTTCAGAACTTAACAAACAAATAAAAGGCTAAATTCAGCAGCACATAGACCACATTGATACAAAATACTGAAAAAACAAGACAAATTACGCAGTTTAAAAATGGTTCTGAAATGCTCTTCTCTTATGTTGCTCTTAGCTAGCAGCCTACATAGTGAAATGAGATTAATCCACATTTGGTCATCTGAAAAAGTGTGTTTCTGGATTTGGGTGATCCAGTCTTTTGTTTTTAAAAACAAGGATGAAAGTAAAATGTAGCAATTCATGGGATTTCCAAATCTAGATAATTCAGATCTGGATTAAACTTTTTGAAGAACTGGTATGTTATGTACTGTGTGATCTAAGAAAGATTTAGAAAGAAGAAACATTGAATAAATTTGGCTTACCAATAGCACTCCTTACACTGTGGATGTGAAGACAAGATAGAATAAATAAAATATAGAATAAATCCATCTTTTTCATAATTCACTGTCAGTGCAGCCTGTATTATGAAGCCTGGCAGTGAAGAGAATGACTATTCCTCCTGTAATCTCTCTCTGAGCTGTTCTTTATTGTATGTCATAAACAGTTATTCTCTGGTATAAACAGGTATCAAAGGTGCTTCATAGAGGTCAATAATGAGTGATGTGGGAGGGATTTTCTGGAAAGAAGTTGATGTTACAGGTTTATATAAGGATATTTGAGATGATTTGAACCCAGATTTTGTTACTGAACTTGTTTTGAGTTTGTACTTCCACACCTTCTCATGCAATAGTTTATGTATTCTAGTTCAGTCCCAGCTAACAGAATTTTGTTATAAGAACGTTCTCTCAATATTCAGTGTTGGTTCTGGGAACATTAAAAACGTCCAGTTTTCTTGATGTTAGAGTAACATTTTTATAAGATATAATGTTCCTCAAACGTTCTTTCAACTTAATTTTGATCTAAAATTCAACATTGTAGGAACGTTGATTTGTAACATTCCAAGAACATGAAAATGTTCAGTTTCCTTAATGTTAGTCGAATGTTATTTAAAGGTTAGTATGATGTTCCTGAAACATTCTTTCAATCATTCAAACACCTGCTGTGAACAAACACTGAAAGAAAGAGAAATAAGAACACAAACTACAACTTTCTTCAGCCACAGCCTTAGATGAACTGAAGATAAAAGACATTAAATCTCTGAAGATCTGATTAAACAACTCCACAAACAGCATTACCAGCTTCACTTATTATTAACCAGACTGACTTTATTTCTGTCACACGTCTACAGAAGCTCTTATTGAGAATTAACAGAAGTTTAGATGTTTCGTTTGAGGTCACCATCATGGAGGTTGGTGGTTGCTTTAGTTGAGCTCTTGAGCCCTGACTATTATAGAGTTGCTTCTTTATAAGCCGTCGCATGTTTTCAAGAAACTTTTTTGTATTGATAAAGATCAATGTGTTGGTTTCAATTTTTGTTGTACAGACAAACAACTGCATTAAAGTGGTTTAATAAACAGCTTTATTGTAGTTTTCCTTACTTTTGGTATTGAAGTGTTATGTGAAAAGCAAATAATAAACTCAAAAATGTGATGGAAGTTGTTTTTTTTAACACTGAACTCATTCATATTTCGTTGTCCGAAACTATTTTAAAAATGACACACTAAAGCCTTTACACTGCACGCGTGTGCGGCGCGTTACGGCTGCGACGCGGCTACCGGAGCTGATACGCGGCCGCTCTAGTCAATGCTCGTGTTTACACCAGCCGCGCCGCGGTGCGTTTGAGAAGCGTCCCAGATGCGGCTCGACGCGCCGCTTCGCTAAAGATAGGCACCTCTCCTATTTTTGACGGACGCCGCGTCGAAGACGCGCAGCTCAAATACAAAACAAAGTCAGAATAATCACCCTGAGTAAACTCCCGCTCATATTTCACATCACTAGGAGGCCAGAAACTGACAACAAGAGATTCGAAGTTGAAAAACTTTATATTTCTTTGTTTCTGTTTGTCCATAACTGGACTTTTAAGTGTATTAACTTCATGGCTACAGCAAAATAAAGTATGGCATAGCAATAAACACAATAAAACCGGACAAAAAATAACAATTTAGTAATTAAATACATGAAAAAAGCAACGAAAACAACGTTGGACAGGCAAATTTAATGGTCTCGCGAAACCAACCGCTTCGATCTGAAATGCTTCTGGTGTGAATTATCAGCACTCATCATACAAACCTCAACAATGGTGACAATAAAAAAAAAAAAATAAAAAAAAAAAAAAATCAATGCATTTGGGAACCATGAATGTGTTTTGTATAATGAATGTTGATGTCTGTGAGTGTATACATGACGCAAAACAAAGTTTTAAACAAAAAGTTAACAATGACAGTGTTGCAAATCATATTTTTCACTTTGTTTGCGATTGATACTAGAATTCTTTAAATAAGCAATTACAGAAAAAAGCAGTTGTTTAAACCACTTTAATGCAATCGTTAGTCTGTTATTGAAACAGCTGCATTGTTTTTCTTTATCAATGAAGAAATGTTTTGTGAATACACATGATTGCTGATAAAGAAGCAGCTCTATAAAAGTCAGGGGTCAAGAGCTCAACTAAAGCAACCACCAACCTCCATGATTCTTTCTGTGAGGGCGCCCTTCAGCTTTGAGTATGAATTAAAACATACATTACTGCAATAATCAAATTCAGTTTAAATGATAATAATAATATAGTAAAAACAATTTTTAATATAGTAAACAACAACAACCTTGCATCACAATAAGTCTATTGTGATTGTCAAATATGGTAACTAAACATAATTGCATTAAGTTTAGTGACAACTTGTTACAAAGTTTACATGGTACAATGACTGGTAGAAGGAGCCATGATTGTCTTTGCATGGGATTCTGATTCAGCTTCAGTGCTCCACTTCCAGCAGTAAACAGATTTTGGACACGGACATATCCAGCTGCCCGGTTTTTATCTTAAGTTGGACTGATCGGACAAATCCATTTTTATCAGGTCAATTATTCTTCCCATCAACCAGGAGCCGCGAAGAGCTACAGGATCCTTGATAGCCACAATGTCTCCCACTTTAAAACTTCTTCATGGTTTTATCCATTTCTGTCTCTCTTGTAATGTAATGGTAAATATTCCCTTACCCATCGTTTCCAGAAGAGATCTGACAAGTATTGCACCTGTCTCCATCTTTTTTTGATGTACAAATCTCCTTCATCGAAAAACTCCTGGAATCATTGATGGTTTAGACTTTAGGAGGAGAATATGATTAGGTGTCTCAAGATCATTCACATCATCAGAGGCTTTCGTAATGGGTTTGAAAGGTTTCATTATCCATAAGATTGTTATCTAATGGTTGAATACAACATGCCAAATGAGCCTCTCCCAAATTCCACCAATGTGAGACCCGACAGGAGGGTTGAATATCCACTTAAGTCCCTTTGATGACAATGCATGCTGGATCTTGTTATGGTCTAACCCAGCTACCGCTTCCCTCAGCTCCAACAAAATTTGTACCATTACCTGATCTCAACTGAGCAACTTGACCATGACGACACACAAACTGGCGAATGGCATTAATACAGGAGTCGGTATTTAAAGTATAAGCCATCTCAAAATGTACAGCCCTGCTTGCCATGCAGGTGAAAATTAGCCCATAGCATTTAACTGTTTCTTTCTTGATTTCAATAGCCCAAAGTAGTCAACACCAACATTTATGAATGGTGGTAAATCAGGTATAACTCTGTCTGCATGCTGGCAAGTCAGACATTTTTTGCTCTCCAACATTTCTTTGAAAACAACAACAACATATGACACAGTCAGAGATTATATTTTGACAAGCAGAATTAGCATTAATTATACAGTAACTTATGAAGAAATGATAACATATAATTCCTTCCTGCATGGCCCAATTGCTGATGTATATGCTTCAAGATAAGTTGATAAATAGCCTGGTCCTTAGACAAAATAACTGAATGTCTTTCTCCCTCTGGCATGGCAGCCCTAGCAAGTCTCCCTCCAACTCTCAGAAGACCATTTTCCAGCACTGGATCAAGCTTAAAGTTGTCAGTCTTCTTCTTTACTGTAGCTCCTGCCTTCAATGCAGCAATCTCATCAGAAAATCTCTCCTGTTGATAATACTGAATGATCATGAACATGAGATCATCAACAGTCAATGATTTGACATCCATTTTGGCCTTTTTCTTTCTTGATGCATGAAGTTTATTTGATTCAATGCTTTGAACATCCTTTCCTGCAGCAGTAAATACTTGTAAAGCTTTCCTCTGTTCTACAAGCTGCAAAAAAATAGCTTAGAAACTGACTGGTAGGAGACTTTGAAACCTGACAGGTAAAGGCATGTGCAGTGCATTCCACTTTGACCTCTGGGTCATCTGGAGGTATTGACAACTGATTCATGTTGGACGTGGGCCATTCTTCTTCTTCCTTAAAAAGAAAATCAGGCACCTTAAGCCATGTTTTTCATGCTAAAAATTCTTCAGCACCAAGACTTTTTATTCTTCAGCTCCTTCTTTCAGTGTTTGTTCACAGCAGGTGTTTGAATGATTGAAAGAATGTTTCAGGAACATCATACTAACCTTTAAATAACATTGTACTAACATTAAGGAAACTGGACATTTTTATGTTCTTGGAATGTTACAAATCAACGTTCATAGAATGTTGAATTTTAAATCAAAATTAAGTTGTAAGAACGTAACATTATACATTATAGCTTATAAAAACATTGCTCTAATGTCAAGAAAACTGGACATTTTTTACATTCCCAGAACCAACACTGAACATTTAGAGAACGTTCTTATAACAAAATTCTGTTAGCTGGCATAATACCTTACATTTTCCTATAAAAGAGTAAAAAAAAGAACATACTCGCAGAACAGGTCTACTTCACATCAGAATAGTTTAATTTTTCCTGTCGATTAAGGCAAACGAATTGTGAAATTGCAAATTGCTTCCTTTGGCTTTTTTAACAAGGGATCAAAGTTTTACTCTGGCGTCTATCTACTGGGGAAAGAGATTCCGTGAGTTAAAACTCTCATCACATCCTGATAGCAATCAATAACAGAAGTGGTGTAAATATTAAAAAAATGTACATATAGCCTATCTTCTGTGGAAGTATCAGGATTAAAAAATGTCCTACTTCCTGTCAACATATGTATTTCCATATCCGGATACTGGATATCTGTATACTCCATTTGACCATGTACGTGAACACAGGTGGTTGATGCACTTTGCTCCGCCTGACCTGCAGAGGGAGCTATAGAGTGCATTAGCGCCCCCCTCCTCTTTCAGCATTTCAATATTTCCCATTCATTTTTCCCATAGGGATTTGTTAAAGTCTTTGTTAAAGAGTTATAAGCCATGAACCAAGACAACCAGCTACAAGGTGAAACATAACGTTATAAACTTTGATTTGAAGCCAAAAAATTTTCAAAACTAGGACAAAAAGACAAAACTACAAGAGGGAAAGAACTACAATGCCATGAAGCATTGCAAGATAGCATAATCAAATAAAAAATGATGGAGAAATATAAAACTACTCATTTAAAAATGTTCATTTTATATATATATATATATGTATGTATCTATATGTATATATCTCTATTAACAACCTTGTAGCTCACAGTAGGGCTGTCTTTTAAGGTTTTTAAGTTATTGTTAAAAATATATTTCCCTATGGAGAAAATGATTGGAAAAAATACTTCCGGAACCCTCAGTAGTTATGGATCATAAACTTAATTTTAACCAAAGTCTATAGATATATAAAGACAGTTCACTCCTATTACTTATGAATGGGAGAAACTGCAACGCTCAATATGGCGTAATATGTCCCGCTTTATAAATAAAAGAGCCAATCACTGATTGGTAAAGTCATTGTGTCACTGCAGCTGCCGTTGGAAGCTCCGATTCCCACAGAAACCTGAGACTTGTTATAGTCTTTAGTTTGTCGTTTCATCAATGTGCTTTACTTTTTATTTCATGAAGTTCCATTGCCGCTCTGGATTCTGGGTTTCTGTTAACAAGGAAAGAAACATGTTTAGTCAAATATCAATGCATAATAACATGGGAACTAATGCATATTTTGTATTTGAGAACAATCTTTTACTAATGAGTTTAACTGATTGGATCGGATCTTTAACAATTTTGGCACTTACATGTTAAAGTCAGCAAGGTTGTCAAGACTCCATCTCCTTTGAGGTACAGGTACATTTTCATGTAAATTTTGGCACAATAAATGTTCCTGTTTCTTTTTCCTGAGGCAGCAAAAAAAAAAAAAAAAAAGTATTAAAACTACTTAACCAAACATATTAATTTTCTTCACTGTGAAAAAATTACCCCTAAAACACGATCAGTTTTCAAAATCAACATGAAACGTTATTGTATTACTTTAAAGATAAATGATATGACATTACTGTATTACCTACAAGAGTTAACTAAAACAATAATCAAATCAGTGGCACAACTACTGACAGTTCAGGCTGAACAAAAAGAATAAATTAAACAAATTAAAAAAAAAATAATAATTTTGACTTAATGTTGATTTTAGGGTTCCTTTTTTCATTTAGAAATTCTTTTCAGGTCAGTTGACCAGAACTAAGTTGATTCTGTATCAAAAAAAAATATATATTTTTTTATTGTTTAACAGTCAAAGAAAAGTGATAGAAAAAAACTGCTTTTGCATACACAGTACTAACTTACTTGACATTATAGATAACCGTTGACACAATATTCACAATGCTAATAGCCAGCACCACCCCGAAAGCGATGAGAGTAATTGTGACTCCTTGACCGGGACCTTCAGGGTTTTCAGGACTGTCCTCCACTTTGATTTCCAAACCAGGACCAAAAACCTTCTCCAGTTCAGATGTTAAAGCTTTGAGCTCAGTGTTCAGTTTCCTGTGGGAGTGAACATATTTCAGATGCTGCACATAACTCTGTCAACCTAATTAAAAAACAGTTGTAATTCAGACAAGCAGGCAAGGGGGAAATGTGAAGAGTATATTTTTGTTAATGCACATACATAAAGTTTAATAAATTAAAATTAAATAAATAACGTCTAGGGATTGTGACTTTATGTGTGGTCATGCTCTTGCCACGTAATTTCCCTTACTGATTTCCTTGCATGAACATGGTTGATAAACCAATAGCCTCATGGGCAGTTGTATTTAAAATGAATGCACTCAAATCATTTTCATAATTGCTCTAAATTAAAATTGATTTAATATAAATAACTGATATTCGTTCAACTTACTCTTTGACCTCTGTGGCTTTGATGACAGCTCCACTGGAGTCCATGGCAATGAAACTGACATAAGTTTTGTCTGTAGATTCTCTGAGAATGGAGCACATCTCAATCCCATCTTCAGCTCTCACACTGAGGATTTTCACAGTCCAGCCTAAAACTTTCTTCATGGAACTGAGAAAATGAAAACACTATCAGATGGTGCAAAGAACACAAAAAGAGGAGGTAGCAAGAAGAATCAATGCAACATTCAATACAATTTTGATGTCCAGAAAGGTAGTTAAAAACAGTCAGCGTGACTACAGTGGTTCAACCTTAATGTTATGAAGCGACAAGAATCATTTTTGTGCTCTAAAACAAAACAAAAATAATGACTTTATTCAACAATTTGAACCATCGTCATTCATAGTGAAGTGAGGCTTCCTTATTTACGTCCGAACTGCAACACAATATTGGCCGAAGCTGAACACGTGCATGTGCATGTGATGCAGGATCTGGAGCTGAAGGAAGGTCTTACGGGTGTGAAACGACATGAGGGTGAGTAATTAATGACAGAATTTTCATTTTTTGGGTGAACTAACCCTTAAAGCCCTCAGTCTCTGTCAGTTCTTGGTCTTGGATTGTTCAATGTTAATGTGTTGTGGTTTTGTTTCCTCTTAATTATTCTGCTGGTTATTGTTTTGATTCTTGGATTAAGGACTATTTGAGTATCTTCATTGTTGTGCACTTTCATTACAGCCACCCACCGTGACAGAGACATTTTGTGGAAAAGAACTGTATGAACTCCAGTGAAAACATAGCAGCACAATGGTTTGCAATGTTATGAAATTATTAATTTTTACATTTATTTTTGGGTTAATCATTCATTAACCTCAACCTAGCACTTTGGACATTTTGACCCAGAGAGGATTTTCTTTTTCTGAAACTTACTGTTTAACTTACACAGGGTTTAACAACTTTGGTAAAAAAAAAAAAAAAAAAAAAAAGCTGCAGTTGTGGTATTCTCAGTCAAAAATGACCAGTCTGCAAAAAAATTGCTTATAAATCTTGAAATAAATAATTTTTATAAAATTGTTTTATTTCAGTTAGCACAGGTTTTGTATTTTGTTTCGGAACTTTGATTGTTGGCCTCATTGATCTGAGCTTATGCACCCAAGTTTTTTAGGTGAATACGTTTTTTAAGTGAACTTTTTCCATTCAAACACTGAGGTGCATAAACTCAGATTAATGAGGCCTGCAATCAATCAGTTCCATTTAATTTCACAAATAGAAATGCTCTTATTCTGTCTCAATAACACAATGTTTAAATAATGAACAGAGATCACTCACTCTTCCATATCTGGTGTCATCTTCTCCACTATGTATACGGGCTGGTTTAGAGAGATTACTGTGACGCTGTCATGATAAACACTTTGCTTCATTTTGACCTGCAGGTAACAAACACAAAAACCTTACTTTTGTAATGACCAAGACTAAGACCATGACTGCACTAAATTGTATGATTTATTTGTTAACATCATTACTGCGATTGGATGGAAAAATTCCTGCTTCAAATCCAATCAATAACTTTGATTTCTTTTGTAACTGTTGGCACACGTCAGAAATCAATGAGGGATTATATCAAAAATGGCACCAAAATTAATACAAATTCCCACAAAATTCAAGAAATTATTGCAAAACGGTACTTGTTTGAGATCTTGCTATTTATATCATGATATATGATATGATTAAACAACAACAGCAAGAGAACGGATTTCACAAATATGAGCATGATTGCAAATGTGATATTTTGTACAAAGTTATATGTTCAATAAACAAAATTGTATTTTTAAAACATTACTCTCATCATTATTTAGGCAGCTGTAATTGTACCATCTCAATTTCCATGCCCCCTCTGCAGTACAAAGATTAACTTTGTTGCTGGGAGTTAATTTGATTGGTAAGAGCTCTATATAGTGTCTTATAATTCTAATTGTATTATTTGACTAAATATAAAACATTTCTCAGGCAGTAAATGTGAATCTTTTAGATGAATTTGAGGCAACACTGTTGCTAGTAATTTACTATTGATTGTACAGTTATTTACTGTAATCTACAGTATGTTACTGTAAAAATATCATACACTAAATTAAAACTTGTGTTACCTCATTTAATTTGCAGAAACCAACTGCCTCAAATTGTCAGACTGCCATTTAAATTTACAAACTAATTTTTATTATATGTTAATAATATGACCATATTATTATTATGAACAGTCATCATCTGTTAAATAAAACAACATGCAGCATATCACCAATGCATCTTGATCTTTTCCTGAACTTAAAGCTGCTGTCCGCAACTTTTCCTCTTTGTCACCATCTCTGTTTGAAACATGCGATTGCAGTCATATGCGGAACAGTTATCTGTACGTGCGTTGTGCCTCAGCACGGGTGAATCTAATGCTTGCTGTCAGTCACCGCACCGGTGTGGATACTGTACTTCAGAATCACAGATTCTATGTCTTGAAAGTATGACCAATATAAGAATTTTCACTGGAAAATATCATCTGAACAAGTAAGTAACATGTCTGCCACTTTTGTTTTGACCAACTGAGGAAAAAAGCATCAGGCCTACAATAAATCACGCTGCCAATGATGATTAAATCTAATGATCGCTTAGCTCTGATCACACCAAACCGTGCAAATTATTATTAATGTTATATTGTTCTCAAATTGTTAATGTTAACAACATCAGCAATGCGTGACTGTGTATTTATTGTGTATTAGCGTTACCTGTAGATTTCAATTTCTGTATCCACTCCGCAGTCCAAAGTCTTTTGCTTTTTGTCTACGGCTGAATCTCCAGTTGTCACTGATGATTGTCATTTGGACCTTTCTGGATTACAATCCGCCATCAAAATGATAAGTTTAATTATTTCAGCTGTTGTGAGAAAAGGTTATAAATGAGCCGCTACCGGCAGCTTCCTCGCGTAACTGATGTAACTGACTCGACGGAACTCCTTCCTTTGTTTACAGACATGACGTAATGACGCACAGACGAATTGCTGCATGCTTGAATTTCCTGCGGAAATCCGCCATGTCGCTCTTATTATAAAACATTATTACAAGCTTACTGTTGTGAATCAAGACAAGATAATGAGATAGTTTTAAACACTGGCTGGTTATGTACTTGTTCAAAAGTTGATTTTGGATCATTTTTAACCAAAAAAAGTTGCGGACTGCAGCTTTAAGCACAGACTCTACTCTTCAGCACAATGGTGACCCGCAAAACTCAATTTTACAGTAAACTACTGGCAACAGTGTTACCAGTATATAACTGTTTTTTTAAATTACAGTTTGTAACTGTTAAAGGATTAGTTCACTTTTAAATAAACGTTTGCTGATAATTTACTCACCCCCATGTCATCCAAGATGTCCATGTCTTTCTTTCTTCAGTCGAAAAGAAATTAAGGTTTTTGATGTAAACATTCTAGGATTTTTCTCCATATCATTCATTTCAATGGGCACCAAATGGTTGAAGGTCCAAATGGCGGCTTCAGTGCAGCTTCGAAGGGCTTTAAAGGACACCAGACGATACCAGACGATGAATAAGGGTCTTATCTAGCGAAACGATCAGTCATTTAAAAAAAAAAAAAAGTTTAAGTTTTATAAGCACAAATGCTGGCTTTGCTCTTTTCTCCGATGCGCGTTCGTGACGTCACGTAATATGCAATTACGTTGAAAAGGTCACGGTTGACGTAGGCGTAGCAACCACAGTTTCATTCGCTCAGGATTGTGTATAGGAAATCTATGAAAAGTCACAAATTTCTGTCCTGACAAAAATTTTCTTTTAGGCTTTCTAATATTAAAACACCCAGGATACACACACCTTTCAAGCGTGAGTTTAAAATATTCTAACTGACCGCCAGAGTGAGTTTTTTTTTTTAAGGCGACCCTTATTTTAGAACGTTTGCCTTTATTGTTTCCATGGTGACGTGTGCGTGTCACGAGCGCTGAACGTAGCCACAATAACACTGTATGAGAGATGGATCAATATTATTTTGTTTTTCCTTTTTTATTTAAAATATTCGCAAACTTGCTTAAATGTCTTCAACTATATGATATTCCGATTCTCAAATATGTTTGAGTGAGTGTGTTTTGTCATTTAAAAACCTTTATAAATGATCTTTATCTTGATCTATAATGCGAGATGGGCGCCGCCATCTTAGTTTGCACTGCAGTTCACAGAGTTCTGTCAGTCTGATTTACAGCAGGTGAATACATCAGTTTCTCCTGAAATATATGCAAGTAAGTGGCTGGTGAACTGGAAAAATAAGAGAGTAAACTTTATAGTTACTTAGACCCATTATGTGTGTCTGATATGAATAAATGTCGGCAAATTATATTTGAATTCACTGTTTATTGATGCTTCCACTGACGTCTGACATCAGTGTGTATTTTATAAACTCCAAATGTATTGTTTAATGGTGCTTATGCGTATTTAAATGTCTGAAACCTTAAAAGAAACATTATGTGGCTGAAAACACTGCATAGCTGTGATGACAAGAGAGCGCACGTCCGTCTCGCAGCCAGAGCACGAAAGCACAGTTTGAATCTAGCAGTTATGTGACGTCGCTGAACATTCTAAATCCCATATGTGGACCGTACGCCCAGGGGCACAAAAATAAACATCCCATATGTGGGAACGTACCGCTCAAAGGGTTAAACAATAAACTGACACAAAGACATTTGAATATGTGTATACGATCCTCCTTCCGCACATTTGTAATGTAAACACTGACTCGATACTTCCGCCCACGTCAACCGTGACCTTTTCAGCGTAATTGCGTATTACGTGACGTCACGAATGCGCATCGGAGAAAAGAGCAAGGCCAGCATTTGTGCTTATAAAACGTAAACTTTTTTATTATTTTTTTAAAATGACCAATCGTTTCGCTAGATAAGACCCTTATTCATCGTCTGGTATCATCTGGTGTCGTTTAAAGCCCTTTGAAGCTGCACTGAAACTGCCATTTAAACCTTCAACCGTTTGGTGCCCAATGACATTAATGATATGGAGAAAAATCCTAGAATGTTTACATCAAAAACCTTAATTTCTTTTCGACTGAAGAAAGAAAGACATGGACATCTTGGATGACATAGGGGTGAGTAAATTATCAGCAAAAGTTTATTTAAAAGTGGAGTAATCTTTTAAAATACATTTTGTGGGTGTGTCTTTTTATCTTACACCTTTAACCCTTTCAACCCCACAGGAACATCCTCTAGTGTCCACACTACAGAGTAAAAGTAACATTGAGGCTGTGTTGCAGTGAGATAATTATGTTAATATTTAAGAGATGATTGAGCATTAATGATAAACACCTGCTGTTAACAAGCAGAATCACTGAAAAGAGGAACAAGAACGAAAAAAATATGAGCAGAAACTACAACTGTCTTCCAGCCATTACACATTATTAAACTTATTACTGACCAGATTAACTTTATTTCTACATAAGATCTTATTGAGGATTAACAGAAATTTAGACGTTGATAATTTGGTGAATATGTTTGGTTTGATGTTACTATTGAGGAGATCAGCGTTTGCTTTAGTTGATCTCTTGACCCATGACTTTTGGTTTATTCCTGCCATATCAAATGTGTTTTATAAACACTCAGTTACAGCAGCCAGAGAAAGTTAATGGAAAAGAGTCAAGAGCCCAACTAAAGCAGACACTGGTCACCACAATGGTGACTGCAAATTTCAATAAATGTTTATTTTCAATAAAACATCAACATCCATATCTGTTAATTCTCAACAAGAACTTCTGTACATGTATGAAAGAAATAATGTCAAACAGGTTTGTAAACTGGTTTCACACTCAGTGTAGCTGAAGTCAGTTGTAGTTTTTGTGTTTCTGTCTCTTTTTTCTGGTCTTGTTTCTCTGTCCTTCAGTGATTCTGCTTATTAGGTGTTCATAAAGTATCTGAATTCACTCACTTCTTTTCATTCACTCTGTCAAGTGGATTATATTAGTGAACTAATGTAGGTTGGACAAAGGTTACTTCTATCCAAGGCCTGAAAATACACCAGGGCAAAAAAGGGTGCCTAAAGAAGGGTCAACAGGGAAGTCGCATCGACAGCTACTTTTTGAGAAGCAGGCCGAGTCAGTCGTCAGAAGTTCAGCAGCAGGACACACACCACAGTCTGCAGGACATCAACACCCCTGCCCTAGACGAGGAACAACATGGCACAAGAGGGCAACCTGAACCCAACCCATCACGACCAACAGCAGAGAAGAAGATCCAGGGGCGAAGGCCATTAGTCAAGTGGCCAAAGGCCTGCAACAAGACGATGTGGAAGGAGACCAACACCGATCTCTGCAACATGCTGGAAGGGATCAGAGGCACAGCCATGGAAAAGTTGGATAGGATGGGCGATCTTATCTATGCCTACGGAGTGGAACGATTTGGAGTGGTCAAAAGCAAACGAGCTACTCCTTCAATCCCCACCAAGTCCAGAAGGCAGACAGAGATAGATCGCCTAGTCAAGGAGAGGAGACAGCTGAAGAAGCAATGGAGAAAGGCCACAGAGGAGGAGAAGGAGGGTATAAACCTGTTGCAGAAAGAGATCCAGGGCAGGCTTGCAACACTGAGGAGAGCTGAAAACCTTCTGAGGAAGTGCAGAAGGAAGGAGCAAACAAGATCACGCTTCTATAAAGATCCCTTCAAATTTGCGAAGAATCTCTTCACAAAGGAGAAGAGCGGAAGTCTCTCAGTGCCAAAAGCCGACCTGGAAGAACATCTGAAAAACTCCTGCACAGATGACAGACACCAGAAACAAGTTACACTCCCACCTGACATGCCACCAGTCAACCCACCAGAGTACGAGCTGGATATCAATCCACTCAGATGGAGTGAGGTAGAACAAATCGTGCGTAGAGCAAGGGCCGCATCATCTCCAGGTCCCAATGGAGTTCCATACAGGCTCTACAAAATGCTCCAGATGTCCTGTGATTCCTCTGGAAACTGATGAGAGTTGTGTGGCAAAAGAAGGAGATACCAACATCCTGGCGGAGAGCCGGAGGGATCCTTATCCCCAAGGAAAAGGACTCATCAGAGATTGGGCAGTTCCAACAGATCAGCCTTCTAAACGTAGAGGGAAAAATCTTCTTCAGCGTGGTCACTCACAGGCTGGCAGGATACCTGCAAAGAAATAACTTAATTGACATGTCAATCCAGAAAGCAGGCATCTCAGGCTTTTCTGGTTGTGTAGAACACGCTAGTGTCATATGGCATCAGATCCAATTTGCCAAAAAAGAGGGAACGGATCTTCACGTGGTGTTCCTGGATCTCGCGAATACCTTTGGCTCAGTCCCTCACAACCTCCTGTGGACAGCCTTTGACTACTTTAGAGTCCCAGCAGCTCTCACAACCCTTGTCAAGGCCTACTTTCAGGACGTCCAACTCTGTGTGACAACAGCAGAGTGCACAACAGCTTGGCAACACCTGGAAGTGGGAATCATGGCGGGCTGCACCATCATCACCGTCATGGAGGTCATCATTCGGGCCTCTAGATGGACAGTTGGCGGACAGCGAATAAGATCTGGGCTGAGGCTGCCGCCGGTCAGAGCATACATGGATGACCTCACAACTCTCACCACGACCAAGGTTTGCACTGCACGATTATTAAGAAAGCTTCAGGAAAACATTGAACGGGCTCGCATGAAGATCAAGCCGAGCAAGTCCAGAAGCATCTCTATCATCAAGGGGAAGTTGTCAGACCACCGCTTCCACATTGGCGAGGAACCCATCCCAACTGTCTCAGAGAAGCCAGTGAAGAGCTTAGGTCGGTGGTATGATGCCTCCCTTAGAGACAAAGAGCAAGTAGAACAGCTTAGGAAGGAGGTAGACAGTGGCTTGGAAAAGATTGACAGAACCCTGCTCCCTGGCAAGCTGAAGCTCTGGTGCATGCAGTATGGACTACTTCCACGTCTCCTGTGGCCACTAACCCTCTATGAAGTCCATACATACAGCTCATATGTAAGGAAGTGGCTTGGCCTTCCCAGGTGCCTCAGCAGTATTGGACTTTACGGCAAAGGGATGCTACGTCTGCCCATTTCCAGTCTGGTAGAGGAGTACAAGTGTGCCAAAGTCAGACTGGAGATGATGCTACTGGATTCGAACGATCCATTTGTAGCCCAAGCTACCCCCATCTTGGCCACTGGGAGGAAGTGGACCCCGTTGGCTGCAACTGAGCAGGCAAAGGCAGCACTCAGACATAAGGACATCGTGGGCCGAGTGCAGGAAGGGAGGAGTGGTCTTGGACTTGGGGCCAGTACACCAGTGTGGAGCAAGGCCTCTCCACCTCAGAGACGTAAGATGGTGGTCCAGGAGGTATGTCGGGAGGAGGAAGCAAGAAGGTGCGCCCAAGCTCTGGCACAGGCAAAGCAAGGGCAGTGGATGACATGGGAAGGAGTGGAGAAGAGGAAGATCTCCTGGAAAGAGCTGTGGGCGATAGAGGCATTTAGGGCAAGCTTTACCATCAGGGCTGCCTACGATGTCCTACCTTCTCCCGCAAACCTAAGCTAATGGTATGCCGAAGACCCCACGTGCCCTCTATGCCCAAGTCTAGCAACACTGAAGCACATCTTAGTGGGATGCAAGACTAGCCTCACCCAAGGCCGTTACACCTGGCGGCACAACCAGGTGCTAAAGTGTCTTGCAGCAGTGTTGGAAAGTCGACGGAGAAGCGTGAATGCCCTTCCTCCCCCGTCACCCCAGTGGCAGCCAACACCATTTGTTCGGGAGGGTGAGGGCCAAGCCAACCTCACCACCATAAGATCAGACTCTGGTCAGCTGGGCAGAGCACGGGACTGGGAGCTGCTGGCAGACTTGAACAAGAAACTCTGCTTCCTAGCTGAAACCAGACCTTGTTCTGTGGTCAGCCTCTCTCAAGCTTGTCTACATCATCAAGCTCACCGTGCCCTGGGAGGGTGCAGTGGAGGAGGCCTACGAACGGAAAAGGTTGAGGTACGCCGAACTTGCAACCGATGTGCAGCAACAAGGCTGGAAAGTGAAGGTACGTCCAGTGGAAGTAGGCTGCAGAGGGTTTGTAGCCACCTCAACATCCAGGCTACTTAGGGAGATGGGAGTGCGAGGAAAGGCCCATTGGCAGGCAGTCAAAGACCTCTCCGTGGCTGCGGAAAAGGGAAGCCAGTGGCTATGGGTGAAGAGAAAAGACTCCGCTTGGGTCTTCAAATGAGTTGATGGAACCTAGGGAGTGAACCTGGGACGCTGGGATTCACTGCTGAACCCTCTGGAGGTGTCGTGGGCCTATTAGCGAAACACCAAGGAAGGAGGGCGCCCAATTGACAACCCAAAGGGTGCCATCACTCAACTGACCATCCCACAGAGTCTCATCGGAGCCTCAAGTATGCACTAAGGGATGCATACTTGACGACAGTGCCATCACTCAATGGACCATCCCATGGAGTCTCATCGGTGCCTCAAGTATGCATTAAGGGATATCAACATCAAGTCCTATACAACAGATCTGTAGGGAATAGTGAATGAGGGTATAGGGTGTGATTTAGAACACAGCCTCTGAGTGTCGACTTTGAGCGATGTTAACTCACAATATATTCCTGTAGGCTATTTTCTCGAAAATGACAAATATTACCCAGAATGCATTATTTTCTACAGTATATAACTGTTTTAATGAAAATGGTTTGTTACTGTCAGAATTTGGCCATTTTTCTATAGCAAGGTCTAACAGTGTGCTCTGGTCTTGGTCTTGACTCGGCCTCGCCCTGCCTTGGTCTCGGTGGTGGTCCTGAATACAACACTTCCATTCATGCTTCTTTCATACTGTTTTAAGCAGTATTTTAATACAGTAATGTAAAAGCTTTCTCTTTTTCTCTCTGTGTTTCTGGTCACCTGTACTGTTGTAGTTGTGGACAGTCCATGTTTATCAGTGGTTTTAACATGAAAGGTTGACGAATTGTCTCTAAAACTGGATGCATCCAGTACGTAGATCTGACCAGTGTTGGGCTCCACATCCAGCAGAGTTGTGGACTCCTGCAGGGAATACTGCAGTTCTGAGCTCTCGCCCACATCAGGGTCCCATGCCTGAGGGATACACAACGATATTTTAACCCCATTTAGCACAGAATAATAAAAAATAGTAATAGCCATGATAGTTGACAGCCATGAAGTACATGAAGTTCTGGAGTCTATGGCCTCTACTGTGAGGATGTACCACTCTTCTATATAGAACCTTAAAAGGTTCTGTCAGGCACTTCATATATAGAATATTTTAGGGGTTCCCATCCTGGGATAATTTTACGGATTTAGTTTAGTTTTAAGTTTTAATTATTTTTTTCATTTGAATTACATTTTTTAAATTAAACAGCTTGTAAACATACTTTATCACAAAAAGTTTTTAAATAACTCAATACAACTGAAAGTATTGTTCAATCATTTAAGACATTTCTCTTTATATAATACCTTTTTGGCATAAAGTGTTCTTTTAAATTGTGTCAAGACCCCAATGAACCTTTTTTTCTTCTAAGAGTGACTTAGATTCTTTGGGGTCAAACATTTTAGACATCAAATTTTTATATGCCAGATAAAAAAAGTAAGTCTGATCACTTTGAAATGATGGCATGGGATTACATGCTGAAATATATTTCTTGGGTTAAGGGTATAAACAAATCACTGGCCCTTCAGTATGAGCAATAGCAACAGAAACAGTGATATTTGCCTTAGTGAACAACATTATAGATCTGAGTACATCCACTGCATTCATAACTGATATCTATCCCCAGCCCTAATACAAACTTACCTGGACCTTCACTAAAAAGAATTTGTATGGAGAGACACTGAAAATGTCTGCTGTATATTTTTCAGCATCAAACACAGGAGCCTCATTCACATTCTCAACCTGAACGCTGACCTGAGGATAGTATGAGAAAGAAAGTCATAATTATCTGTGATTCATTTTAAGAAGAGAAACTTTGGCTTTGACATGCTTAGGCCAAAAACATTCTCTATGTAAGTATACAAAGCTACACAAGCTTGTGTCATTGCATGTCAGAATGCAAATGCAATACAAATTGCATTCCCAATTAACACAAATTTTATACTTGTAATATAAATATACATTATGCATTAACATAAATTGCGTACTTGTGTAGAGTTTGTTTCTGATCTTAATTTGAAGTAAGAATAGTACCATTGTTTCTGCAGTGTTTGGAGGAGTTCTGGAGTCTATGGCCTCTACTGTGAGGATGTACCACTCCTCTTCCTCCTTGTCCAGCGGTCTGAGAGCTTTTATGGTTCCCTCACCATCCACAGAGAAGACATCCTTGTGTGACTTCATGTTATATCTGACCATAACCACTGGATCACCTGTTAATGCCCTGACCTTGCCCACTATTGATGCCTCAGGTTCATTCTCTTTAATTGCGAAGTTGTATGAGGAGCTTTCAAAACCCACACTCTCAGTGAAAGAGGTAATTTTGAAGTAGATCAAGACTTCGGCTACAGAGAGAAGAAATCAGAAGAAATCATTAAATCAAATTTAATTACTGCAGGGGGAATGAACTGCTCCAAATAAGAATTACTAACATTATCTGCATTGTTTTAACACCAGATTCATTAAATGAATAATGCAAACCAAGCCCAAACCTTCATCAGATTCTGGTGGTGTTCCATGATCTGTCGCTATAGCAGTAAGGGTTAGCAGCGTGTCTTCTGTTACCCCGCTAAGGTCAGAGGTCAAAGTAATGTCTCCTGTTTCAGCATCCAGTGCGACCATTGAGGAGTCTTTAGAGAACCTACAGAAAGACAACATTCATGCATCTGTCTTAAAGGTGTCATGTAGGTAAGAGTGTTTATAGTTTTTCCTTCATATTATTGATCCTAAAGAAATGGAAGTTTAGTCTTAAGCTTACCTGTAGTTAATCAGCGCGTTGCTTCCAGCATCTTTATCTGTGGCCGAGAGCGTCAGCAGCACCTCTCCAACCTTGGCGTCTTTAACCAGAATGCTTTTGCTGTAGGTGTCGGAGCTGAAAACTGGAGCGTTGTCATTGACATCTGTGATACTGACCCTCACTGTGGTGATGTTCTGCAGAAAATGAACCCAAGCAATACTTTTGTAAACTTAGACCAAAAGTTCATATTTGCAATGTCTATATCAAGCTTAATGACTTTATTAGAGTCAGGAACCCAAAGCTTTTAATATCAACATAGAGTTGGATCCACAGTGCAACTTCATTGTCAAGAGCAGCCCACTTAGATCATCAGCATGAAATAAATAAATACATCTGTCTGGGGTTTGCTATATTTGTCATTTAGGGATGTAACCTTTGTAGCAGGGGTTCTCACGGGGGAGGAGGAGGGAGAGGGGAGAAAGAGCGTTGTAGCAAACAGACATATTGAATAATTTCAAAACCATCTAGTGCATAAAAAATTTGAACTTTGTAATCAACTAGGCACACACAGACATCAAGATTCAGCATATGAATCTCAACAATGGTGATTAAAAAAAAAACGCTTCACACTGCATGCTGGGTATCAAAATAGGACAAAACTCCCATCATGCACTGCAGTATGAATAATTATTGTAACCACTGTTGAGAATTGTATGCTATATTTTCATGTATAAACCTGAATGATAATAGTTGTTCATTTTTAGCATTGAAGAGTTCAGTTCTTGAGAGATTTAACATCTTTTATCTTCAGTTGATTTCATCTAAGGCTGTGGCTGAAGTCAGCTGTAGTTCTTGTGTCTCTCTTTTCTTCATTTATTCTGCTTGTTAACAGCAGATGTTCATCATTAATGTTCAATTATCAGTTAATTACTTGCTTAATTATGTCATTAACTTTAAATCTGCTTTAGTGTTACTTTAACAGTATTTAGAGAGGGACCAAATGTTCTCTGACCAAAGTTGATTTAACTCTGGGGATTTTACTGTGTGGCTTTGAGATCCACTTTCCTGCAGAGTTTAGCTCCAAACTTTATCAAACTCTGCCTATAACTCTAGTAATCCTGCAGGAAAGTGGACATTGAGGAGGAGTGTTGAGAACTCCTGCTTTAAAGCAGTGGTAGACAACCCTGATCCTGCAACCTTTACGATCTTACGATTGTTTCCTACATTTGCAATATGCACTTTTAGTCCATGTACAAACTGAGGGAATGCTGGCTGAGGTTGTGACTAAGAATGTACCAATTAGTACAATCACAAAACTGTATTGAAGTACACAGTGACATCAGGGAAATCATAAAAATAAGAAATTACATTTCCTTGTGGCATCCCATGATCCACAGCAACAATGATCACATCGTACAAATCCTGTGTCTCTCTATCTAGCTCGTTGATAGCTAGTAGAGTCCCATCCTAAAGAGCAGAAGGATTTATTATTATTATTATTTAAATAAGATCTGAACATCTGACAATACATTGCCATGTTTATAGGTCAAGGTCCTCACCTCTCTGAATCTGAATATTTCACTGTGTGAGTATGTAGTGATGGTGACACGTCCGTTGTCTCCAATGTCAGCATCTGTGGCTAAGATTTCACACACCTCTCCAGGTGATGAGGGGGTGTACACACCTTCCTGAATCTCAATGGGCTCTGGGAAAGGAAGGAATTGTGGGTTGTTGTCGTTGACGTCCAAAACAGAGATGATGACCTGAGCTGTGGAGCTTAAACCATCGACAGGCTGGTCTACAGCTATTACCTGAGAAAGACAATACAAGCATCCCATTCAGAATAAATAGTCATCCTGAACATTTTGTAAATAGTTGCATTTAAGAAATGAATGTGATTGCTTTGTACCTCTATATTGTAATTGTCTATAGTTTCTCTATCCAAGGAGGCGTCGCTCCGGAGTGATATTACTCCCTGACTGTTGATAATGAAGGTATCGCTATCCATGATGAAATGACCTTTAGAGAATCCTCCCTGATCAGAAAGAAAACTAGAAAAGGTAAGTACCTGTACATCAAACAAACTTGAAATGTTGGCTTGACAAAGCATTACATGGAAGTTTACATGGTTAATATGAAGGTTATTTAGGTCTTGTGCAGTTTCCATATGTCTGCTTTGGAAAACATAATATGACACACCCAGACATCACCATAGTATACAACTCACGACTCCTAGCATGCATTGCGGCATGAAGGATGTCACCATTGTTGAGATTCAAATACTGATTCTTGATGTCTGTGTGTCTAAAACTTTTTGGCACTTCAAATATAACGCTTCAGAATGTCTGATCTGTAGTAAGAAAGTGTTGTTGATGAATATAACCTACTAAAAACAAATTTACACTTTCAGTCAGGAGTACAATTAATAAATAATTTTGTTTTATGATAATGAAAACTATATGAAGAGTTCAGATGCAAAAGCCTCTAAGTGCCGTCTGAAATTTTTTTCTAAAATTAGCATTTTTATCAAGCTCGTATGTTTAGGTTCAGTAATTTCACTTTAATGTCAATTAATAGGTCATTTTCATTGTCATTAAAGTGAATTAACTGAACATAAACATGCAAGCTTGATAAAAATGCTCATTTTAGAAGAAAATTTCAGACGGCACTTAGAGGCTTTTGCATCTGAACTCTTCATATCACTTGATCATCTTTGTTTCTGGTTTTGTTTTACAAATTCTGTGTTATAATAAACACTGTTACAAAAAACACAAACTTTCACAAAAAGCAAGAGTCAAACTGCCCAATTAAAGGAAACACTGACCACCATAATGGTGACCAAATATTTTCAATAAAACATCAACATCTGAACCTGTTAATTCTCAAAAAGAACTTCTGCTGAGATCTTGAGAGATTTAATGTCTTCTTTTATCTTCAGTTGATTTCAGGCTGTGTGGCTTTAAGTCAGTTGTAGTTGTGTTTCATTTTCTGAGAGTGCAAGAATGAAGTTGAACCAACATCACATTGAAAACATTGATTCAGTTCTATTTCCACTGATTTTTTTGTTGAAATTTGAACATTTTTCAACATTAATTGCGGGTGCAAAAGTGATATTGATTCAATGCGGTTAACATTGACACATTAACATTGATTTAACATTGTTTCAATCATTGCTTGCTATCTGGGTAGTGATATCTAATGATCGATGAGATTTATTGTTACTTGAAAACTGAAGCTGGTTGTGGTTTCTCTGTCTAGGTCTGCAGATTTTTTTTTACCAGAATTGTTCCATCAGGACTTATGGAAAAAGGTAAAGATTCTGGAATAATCTGGAATGTTCCCACAAACCCTAGGTACTTTTTTACTTTTTAATTTTTTAATTTTATATCATTCGTTTTATTTAACAAACAGACAGTGATGTTTTGAGGAACAGTACCAGGTCTAGATCAGTGACTGTAGTCTGAAGCACAAACTGATCCTGAGGTGAATTTTCCAGAATAGATACGGTGTACTCATCCTGGTCAAATTTCGGAGGGTTGTCATTCACATCCTCAATGGTGACGGACACAACAGCGTTAGCCGTCTTACTGGCATCATCCTGCTGAGTTGCCTGTTTATAAAGAAATCATGAAGAGAAAATATAAACAAACACAATACTGAAACCTCTTCAGATTCATAAAGGTCATAATAAACGTCTGATACCTGTATGTTAACATTTATCTGGTCTATTTCCTCTCGGTCTAGTGCCGTTGTCACAGAGATTACTCCACTGTTTGCATCGATTACAAAGTTGCTCTGATATTCATTTGGAGAGACTGGAACAGAGATGTGGATATTTGCTGTGTTATTATCAGAAACCTAAATCAGAATCACACTCATCACTCATACAGTTTGGAGATCATGCTGCGCAGACACACAAACATTCAGGAGCACAAAATCTTGTTGTTAAAGCTGTCCCGTGACTTTTAAATGAGCTTAGTCTTAAAGGTGCTGAAGAGGATGTTTTGTTTTATACATTTTTGCAATATTACTTCAAACTCGTCAAATTCGTCTTTACTAACTGATAAAAGACTATTTATTAGGTGCACTGAAAGGAATAATATTAATATACATCATCTGTGCACGAGGTAGGGCCTTAAAAACATCAGCCAATCGTTTACGCGATCATTGCGTAAACGATTGGCCCTCTGGCTTGTCAATCACTGCCATGACGTTCCTTGTGAGAGACGAGCGTGGCTGCGCTCTCCAGTAACTTTCCACACTCCACAGGCGCCGCATGCAATGTTTTTGTCAGGAGACAGGAGTAACAACTGCAGATTATGAGTTACCTGTGCTGAGTCCGACATAATGAATCCAAAAAACACGACACAGCGAATGCCGGTGGTAAACACTCGTGTTCCAATACTCGTGCACAAGTTTTGGGGAGGCGTTCCTTTGAAATGAGCTGTGAAGGAGGGGGGCTGTTCTTACACATGCGCTCATTTCAAAAACTCACTAACAGTCTTTGGATTCTCAGTCGACGAAAAGATCCTCTTTATCACCTTTAATCACTACATTTTCAGACACAATAAGGTAACGTCACTGTTTTTGAATTAAACTCATAGTTGATTCAAATTACAGCTTTATTTCCGGTAGAGAGATGCTGCACAGATGCAGGTAATTCTCTCTCTCTCTCTCTCTCTCACTCACTAATTCATTGAAATAAATGTAAACTTACCGCATTGCTTCATCTCTGTGTCTGATTTAGAGCAAGCAGAATTCTAGATCTAATGAGTCTAATTTTACCCTTTCTGTAAAGTATTGCACTGCAAATATCAATAACATCTTTAACATGTCAGTGCTGGCGAGTGACCAACGGAAATGCCACCAAAATTAATAAAGATGTCCCTAAAATTCAAGATATGAATAGCCATTGTATGAGATCTTGTGTTTTGTGTTTACTTTATAACATTAAGCAATATCACACAAGCAAGTTTTATTTTCTCAAATATCAGCACGATTGCAAAATGGGATATTCATTTTATATAACAGCTGAAAATATGAACTGACCATTTTTAGACACAAAGTTGTCATTTTTGACTGTTTTTGCTTTATTTTGCCAAAAAAAAAAAAAAAAAAAAAAAACAGAAAAGTTGAGTCTCCCAGCAATACAAAGCAGTGTTTCTTTCTTGAATAATTCACCATTTTTGAATTAATCGGGTGAGTCAATGATTCAGTTACTCGTTCATAAAGTCTGGCTCTGTCCCAAAATTCATGTGCACTTGTTGTCTTATAATGGCCACAGCATGCAGGTGTCCATTAAGTCCACAAGAACATAAGATGTCCCGTTTGACATTAGGTGTCAGAAGGCTGCTTGTGAGCACTCCCTTTATGATCAGTATGCTCCCTCGATGTGCACTTTACTTGATAGCAAAGCTAAACTGAATGACACACCTCGTGGTCTCATGGACTTAACGGACACAAGCACATGACACATTTGTAAGTCCAAAATTAAAAGATGATCAACAATATGTAACTTTACTCATGGGACTAATTAAGATTCCAAATATCGTTCTAAATATAAAAGAATAGACGAGTCCACACCACAACTATAACAATATTGGCACAGTGAAATGATTACTTTAAGAAAGATATTCCAGCTGATGAATGATAAAAACATCCTGGTTTAAAGAGCTTGAGCATTTAAAGTGTCAGATGACAAAACTGCAGTGCACGCTTATAAAACAAATGAAAATGATAAAAAAAAAAACACAGAATGATATCGTTCGCTAGTGTGGATGCTAATATAGTTATCATTATAGTTATCATTCTTGGTGAGAATGGGCTATAAAAAAATACATATACTACATCCTTCTTACATCCCTCCATATTATCAGGTATTAATATAAATAAATCTAATGAATATAAATTATTAGATATGGATAAAATCAGTATTTCATATCTAGTTTTTAATTTTATTTAACATTTGTTAACATTTGTTAACATATAATCTTCTGTTATCAGTACCTGCTGTTATGCTGTAAACTACAGGCTCGTTGATGCCCATGTCGCCATCTTGAGCTTTTATGGCCTCAGGAGTGACGTCTGAAAACTGTCCTACCTGTGCATGAACAGAAAAGACATGGAGGGTTTGATTTGTTTGATCAGACATGAGTTTAAAGTATTGATCATGACGTCATTTACCTGATTTTCCTCAATGGATGCCTTGTAGAGACTGTGATCAAAATAAGGGTTTAGATTGTCAAAATCTTCAACTGTTATTGTAACTGCTGTGGTGTCACTGAGTCCTCCTTTATCCTGCAGAAAGAGAAAGAGAGTTTTATTACTATCTAAAATTAACATTTCATTGTATGGACAAAAGCAGTTTGAGACTTTCTGCTAAACATCTGCTTTTGTCTTCCACAGAAGAAAGAAAGTCATACAAGTTTGGAATTACTTATAGATGAGTAAATGATGAGAGAATATTTCATGATTGGAACTATTTCTTTAAGTGTAAAACAATACTCAGTGAAATGGATGTGAGACTGGTAGGATGTCAGATAGTTTGTCTTTACTTTAGCTTCCACAGTGAAGATGTACTGTTGATTATTGTTGAAGTTCAGACGTTGTTTCAACCTGATGTTACCGTCATCTCTCACTTCAAGTTCATCTGGTGCTGGAGGCTGTCAGGGCACATGATTTAAATGAGAATATCAGTAAAACACAAACTGAGCTTATGTACACTCAAATTGATGTATAGGGCTGAGCGGAGCACAGTTGTAACACACATGGTTTAAACATTTCCACACTAACATGACAAAACAAGTATTTACTAGTTGCCATAAGAATACTATATATATATAAAAACTGTGCCATAATTCAAAAACATTTGGAAGATATTGCGGAACATTTAACCAAAGCAAAACGTAAACTGAAGTTAATTTGTCATTTCAGTTTTTAGTGTTTATTTAAAAAGAGAAAAATCGTACTCGGTTACGTACGTAACCTCGGTTCCCTGAGATATGGGAACGAGTACTGCGTATGGGGAAAAGCTCCTTTTTCCTCCTCGCTGAAGCCTTTTTCAATAACGCAGTGTAACTGCACGTCTATTGGCTCAAAGGAATGAAACTCTTTGAACCAATTACGGCGTGGCGTAGTCGCGCGAGCCTATGGCAAAACAGCGTGCCAACAAGCCCGCCAAAACGGGCGTGGCTTATGGCTATTAAAGCTGGCGTTTCGCCATGGGATTCAGTTAAAACTCGACTGAAGCGACGACACTGAGCCGCAGTGTCAGGGCACGGCATAAAACGCAGTACTTGTTCCCGTATCTCAGGGAACCGAGGTTACGTATGTAACCAAGTACGTTCCCTTTCGATACTCTCACTCATACTGTGTATGGGGAACGAATACAATCACGCCGTGCCACGACAGGGAACGACAAAACATATCATGGGCGCGAGGGGGCCCAGAGGATACGTGAGGGGCCAAGGCCGTCGAACCCTACGTACAGGAGCAGGGAGGCCCCTGAGGAGGCGTGACGACGGGGCTCGAAGAGGCTGTCGTATCACACCGAGAGGACCCGAGCATGTAAGGTCGGGATGTCCAAGTTGTAAAACCTGACAAAAGTGGACGGCGAGGACCAGCCGGCCGCGTCACAGATGTCTTTGAGAGAAACACCACTAGACCACGCCCAGGATGAGGCCATGCCTCTAGTGGAATGGGCTCTCACTCTTATGGGGCAGTCCAGGCCCATAGAGGAGTAGCATAGAGCAATCGCGTCGACTATCCAACGCGAGAGGCGTTGCTTTGAGACCGGAGACCCCTTGGTGCGGCCTCCAAAGCAGACGAAGAGCTGGTCCGATTGCCTGAACGGTTCGGAACGCTCAATATAGACCCTCAATGCCCTAACGGGGTAGAGCAATTTCACCTCTCGCTCATCCAAAGAAGGAGGTAGCGCCGAGAGGGAAATGACCTGTGCTCTGAACGGGGTCGAGAGCACCTTGGGGATATAGCCATGTCTAGGTTTCAGAACGACCCTAGAGTCATTGGGCCCGAATTCAAGGCATGCAGGGCTCACAGAGAGGGCCTGCAGGTCGCCGACACGCTTAACCGATGCCAGTGCGAGTAGCAGAGCGGTTTTGAGCGTTAAGGGCCGGAGATCAGCTGACCGTAGTGGCTCAAAGGGCGGACCCTTGAGGGCTGCAAGGACAGTGGAGAGGTCCCAAGAGGGAACTGGGGGTCTAGGGGGGTTAAGACGCCTAGCACCTCTTAGGAAACGGACAATGAGGCCGTTTCTTCCCACCGTCTGGCCAGCGATAGGGGTGTGGAACGCTCCAATGGCTGCAACGTAGACCTTGAGCGTGGAAGGGGTGAGACCTCTGTCCAGCCGTTCTTGGAGGAAAGACAATATCTGAGATATGTCACTCTCCACAGGGTCGACGCTGCGCGTTGAGCACCAGTCAATGAAGACCGACCATTTTTGAGCATAGAGACGCCTGGTAGATGGAGCTCTAGCTTGAGAAATGGTGTGCAGAATGTTCCCAGGGAGATCTATCGGCTCCCATCGAGGGACCACAGGTGCAGAGCCCATAGCTCGGGCTGGGGGTGCCAGATCGTCCTTTTTGCCTGAGAGAGGAGGTCTCGTCTCAGGGGGATTGGCCATGGGGCTCTTGTGGAGAGCCTGAACAGCTTTGGGTCCTCCAGAGTGGGGCCACCAAGAGGACTCTGTGTTTGTCTTCCCTGATCCGTCTGATGACGCAAGGAATTCTTTTCCTTTGAAAAGAAGGTTGGGCAGTGAGAAGTGTCTTCTGAGGCGAAGAGGTCTACCTCTGCCTTCCCGAAGATTTCCCATATTTTCTGAACCGTCTGGGGATGGAGCATCCACTCAGCCGAGGGGACATTGCTCCGAGACAGCATGTCTGCCCCCAAGTTCGATTTTCCAGGTATGTGGGTCGCTCTGAGCGACCGTAGCCTGGGCGCTGCCCATTCGAGGAGGCGCTTTGTCAGGGCACAAAGGCGGCTGGACGATAGGCCTCCCTGGTGGTTTATATATGACACGACCGTCATACTGTCCGATTGGACCAGGACGTGGTGTCCTTTTAGGAACTTCTGGAACGCGGCCAGGGCGTATTCTACTGCCAGCATCTCGAGGCAGTTGATGTGCAGATGGCTCTGCTCGTGGGTCCACGAGCCGAAGGCCGGTCTGCCCTCGAAAACGGCTCCCCAACCCGTGTTGGAGGCGTCCGTCGAGAGCACCTTCCTTCTTGACACCGCCTGAAGGGGAACTCCATGCTTGAACCAGCTGGGGTCTGTCCAAGGTCTCAGAGCTGTGACACAGGCCTGATTGACCCTGACTAAGAAGCGGCCATGCCACCAAGCATGCAGTGGAACCCTGAGTTTCTGCCAGTATTGCAGAGGCCGCATTCGGAGGAGGCCGAGCTGCAGTACCGGGGAGGCGGAAGCCATCAGTCCCAGCATCCTCTGGAAGGACTTCAGAGGGTAACGGACATTGTTCCTGATTGATGCCGAGAGCTTCTGAATCATCAGAGCGCGCTCTGGAGAGACTACAGCCCTCATATGAATCGAAGACTGCGCCCAGGAATGTGATACGTTGGCTGGGGAGCAACGAGCTCTTGGCAAAATTGACCTTGAGTCCCAGGCACTGAAGGTGGCTGAGGAGCACGGATCTGTGGTGTTCTAACTCGGTACGAGACTGGGCCAGTATGAGCCAGTCGTCGAGGTAATTTAAAACTCGGATCCCCATCTCTCTCAGAGGGAGAAGCGCCGAGTCCATGCACTTGGTAAACGTGCGGGGAGCTAGAGACAGCCCGAAGGGCAGGACCTTGTATTGATAGGCCACACCCTCGAAGGCGAATCTCAAGAATCGCCTGTGGTGGGGGGCTATCTGGATGTGAAAGTATGCGTCTTTCAGGTCCAGTGAGAAGAACCAGTCCTTGGGGCGGATCTGCGCGAGTATCTGCTTCAATGTTAGCATTCTGAACTTCCGTCTCATGAGGGAGAGGTTTAGAAGCCTGAGATCTAGGATGGGTCTGAGACCTCCATCTTTCTTTGGGACAACAAAGTAGCGGCTGTAGAAGCCCGACTCGCTTTCTGCTGGGGGAACAATTTCTATGGCTCCCTTCTGTAGCAGAGACATCACTTCTGCACGGAGGACATGCGCGTCGTCCACTTTGACTGAAGTGGTGACCACACCGCTGAAGCGCGGGGGCCTTCGGGCGAACTGCAGAGAATAGCTGCGGGATATGGTCCCTATGACCCACTGCGACACACCTGGGATGGCTTGCCAGGCCTCTACCCGTGTGACCAGTGGCTGAATAGCGTCCGGTGACAGACCGCTGTGCAGGGGTCTTTGTACCGTCGTTACAGGATGAGGAAATTTGCTCTCTTTTTGGGAATTAAAAAATATTGGGTTCGCCATTAAAACGGCGGTTTGTGTGGGCGCAACATCTGTGGGCCCAGGGCACATGACCCGATGATTCCCAACACCCGGAACTAAGCGAGGTGGCGGAGAATGCATGCGAGAGAGCTTTTGGGGTGGTCCGGCCGTGGCGAGACTTAACCCCGTCCTCTTTCTTCCTTGTAGATCAGGAAGACGCCGGAGGCATCAGGTCCAGCACTATCTTGGGCCGGGGACCCTGGCGTCTCGGGAGCGTGGAACGCTTCGCAGGGCGGGCTCGCTGGCGTTGCTCCTTAGGTGGCGCTGCTTGAGATGCGGAGGGGGCGGGTTTGCTCTGGAGCTGGGTCGGCGCAGGTTTGGACCGACTTGCAGCAGATGAAGAGCTGGAGCGCTTCGGCAAGAAATGTTGCATAGCCTGGGACGATTTCCGTGCAGCGGAGAAGCGCTCGGTGAACCCCTCCACAGCTGGCCCGAAGAGACCTGAGGGTGAGACAGGGGCGTCCAGGAAGGCCATCTTGTCTGCATCCTTAATCTCCATGAGGTTGAGCCAGAGATGGCGCTCCAAAACAACCAAGTTGGCCATGGACCTCCCTATGGTCTGGGCCGTGGTCTTCGTGGCGCACAGGGCCAGGTCAGTGGCGCTGCGTAGGTCACGGAAGGCCGGCTCGTCGATTCCAGACTCGTCCAGAGTACGGAGGAGTTTGGCCTGGAAGACCTGAAGGATGGCCATGGTGTGTAGTGCTGACGCAGCTTGTCCTGCTGAGGAGTACGCTCGGCCAGCAATGTCGGAGGTCGTACGGCAGGGCTTGGAGGGAAGGGCCCTCTTGCTCTTCCAGCCCACGGCCGCAGGTGGGCAGAGGTGAGCGGCCACGGCCTTGTCTAGCGGCGGCATCTGCTCGTAGCCCTTCTCACGTGAGCCGTCAACCGAGGTGAGAGCCGTGGGTGAAGAAGTGCGAGGGCGGGCGGAGTAGGGAGCGCACCACGACTTCGTCAGCTCCGCGTGGACCTCAGGGAAGAAGGGCGCAGATCGCTGGCGAGGGGTCTGGCGGCGCCCCGGCAGAAACCACTCATCCAGCCTACTGCGAGTCAGCTCTTCAGGTGCAGCCCATTCCAGGTCGAGCTCCTCGACGGCCTTGGAGAGGATGCGGAGTAATTCGGCGTCCGTTCCTGGCCTGGAGTCAATGGGCTCTAGTGACGGCAGGGGGGCGGGCTCCTCCTCGCCGGCCCACTCCTCCGGTTCAGATGCTGCGAGCGACATGGAGTCGTCGAGCTGCTCATCCTCCGAGCCGCCGAAGGAGACGAGGTCACTCGCTTCCGCTGAGGGACGCTGCTCCGGGCGTGTGAAGAGGACGGGGGATGGCTCTCTCGCAGGAGAGGGAGAGGTAGGCGGATGCTGGGCCGGCGTAAGCTCCCCCAACTCCGGGCGCTGAGCTCCTCTGCCTCGCTGTCTCTTCCTGGCCGGCTCGCGGGAGGAAGAAGATGGGAAGGCGCGGTAGGCGGAGCTCTATATCATCTTTTAGCATAGGATATTTTCTTTCAAATGAGACCATTTTCACGTTTCTGTGAGCTTCCGTTCGTAAATAATCAGCTGTTTTGTCGCGGATGTGAACAGGAAATGCGTTCTCGAACGGAGAAACACGTGATCTCCAAACCATCGATCAAAGCGTGCTAATGTTTTAGGACAGGTCAATGGTATATAAATCATGCCCGAACGTTAGCGTTTGTCAATCAAGCCAAACCGTCCATTCAGAAACCGAGAAATTTGACACTTTAAGGTAGGAGGCTGATCTCTCAGGTTGACGCGCGAGCTGGCTTGACTGAAGATTTCGTGAGGATTTATAGTTTATGGACCGTTTTGATTTCGGTAATTACATCTTGAAAGGCAAAAGCATTGATGGCATCTATAAAAGAGATATCTGAAATAGAAACGAAAGTGATATTGCCTCATCCAGTGGAGGACGCACGAGAGGAGATCTGTGCGTTTAATTGGTATGTGTATACTGTAATACTTAATTTGCAATGCTTATCAGTGGCGTGCACTTTGATCGTGAAAGTGAAAGTGCCTTTTGCGGTCGCATCGCGGTGCTCCCGTGTTCCCGATGTGAACGTGAGCTCCAGTCCATTACAATTTAGAGGTGTTAAGGCCCGGGTATACTTCATTTCCCGCGTTCCGTTCAGTCTCGCGTGAGCCTTTCAGAGAAACTCCTTTGCCCATGAGCGCGGAAAGACCATGGGAAAGACGCGTTCAGCGCATGCATATGTGCACCGCCCGTTGTCATAACAACCCCCCCCACCCCGAACACAGTTTGGTCCCCCTCACTTTGAAAATGTCTCCTGCGCCCCTGGCTCTGGGCGGCAGTCTGCGGCGGCGCCGGCAGGAGCAGGCGGCGGTCTTCAGCTGTCCTCTGCGAAGCCTCTTCTACGGCAGAGAGAGAGCTTGTTCCAGCGGCGAAGGCGATCAGCAGGAATCCAGCGAAGCATAGTCGTCGCTGAAGGAGAGAGAACTGAATCCCATGGCGAAACGCCGGCTTATATAGCCATAAGCCACGTCCGTTTTGGCGGGCTTGTTGGCGCGCTGTTTCGCCATAGGCTCGCGTGACTACGCCATGCCGTCATTGGTTCAAAGAGTTTCATTCCTTTGAGCCAATAGACGTGCAGTTACACTGCGCTATTGAAAAAGGCTTCAGCGAGGAGGAAAAAGGAGCTTTTCCCCATACGCAGTATGAGTGAGAGTATCGAAAGGGAACTGTTATTTCTACAAATTCCATTTTTAGCAGTTTAGTTCTTTATTGCTTCACTAACTAGCAGAAAACATTAGCCAGGACTAGCACAGATGGGTCCTGTTGTAACACTGCATTACAATGAGCCCTGTGCTAACTGTGCTGCTGCTGTTAGAGATATAATTCACCATTCTTTTATTTTGTTGAGAAACCACGAGAAACAGGTGAATAATGACTGAGATTTATTTTAAAAATTGCTATTATTTTATATGAAAATGTTAACAATTGTATATCATTGACAAAATATTTTAATCTGTCTTGTATATATATTTTTTATTAGATCAGAAAACATTTTAAACTGTCATATCTGGACGTGTTACATCGTACACCACCTATGGGGCATGTTGCCACATTGCACTTTCTTTCTTTTGAGATAAATAAATAAATAAATAATAATAATAATAATAAAGAAAATACATTGTATTAATGAAACAAGATTACATAATTGTATTAGACAAAAAGTGTTGTACCCCACTCTCCCCAACTTAGTTTTTTTAATATATATTATATTTAAATTGATTGGCCATTAAAACATTTATAAAAATAACTTGATTGAGAGCCATACTGGAAATAGACTCACCTGTATAGAATATGTAATTCTGTTGTTTTCTGGAGAAACATCTGCATCTTCAGCGATCACCCTGAGCACATCTGAACCCACAGCCGTCGTCTGGAGCAAAAGACACAGTTTAAAAAGAATGTGAGTCTCTGAGTGACCAAACACACTACTGCTGTATAAAGATGACATTACACACACCTCTGACACTGTGGTGCTGTATGATTTACTCTGGAAGATCGGAGGATTGTCATTGACATCCAGAATATATACCACCTGTGTATTTTTCATCTGAAATGCACAATGAAGACTTTATAGTGAAGGTTTATTTGCTTAATTTCTATTTCTATAATGCTTTATGTCTTATTGAATGATTGGATTATGATATTATGTAAATAAACATACCCCTGTATTTGAGCAGGTGACTGAATAAGACAAACTCCCTCCTATCTGGAAGAAATAACAGTATGTCACTTTCTTTATGAAAGTAATATATTTTTCTGTATGAATATGTAAGTATGATTGTTCATTTTATATTTATTTACTTTATCTAACAAATGTATTAGTGAAACAAACCTGTAGTACATCAGCGTCCAGTGGTTTGACGGTTCGTACAGTAGCAGTTGAGTCTCCATTAGTGTAAACCAGCTCCAGAAATGACACACCAATGGGATCATTATGTGACTCCAGCACCAGACGATCAATAGGTCTGATATTAGTGAGGATGTCTAAATCTCCTGAAGGACAGATTGTATACATATTTAAATACTCTTAATACACTATATATATAAACATTATATTATCACATTAATGTAATAAAAAATGTTACTTGTAAATGCAAATCTAATATTGTGAACTAGTTAGGTTGTTTAGTCTTGTGAACATTTCTCACCTTCATATCCCTCCAGGATACTCCCTAAATAGTTACTAGTTCCAGTCACACAGTTTATCTCTGAGGTACCTTAAACAACAACAAGTCATTGGTTTCAGAACTTAACAAACAAATAAAAGGCTAAATTCAGCAGCACATAGACCACATTGACACAAAATACTGAAAAAACAAGACAAATTATGCAGTTTAAAAATGGTTCTGAAATGCTCTTCTCTTATGTTGCTCTTAGCTAGCAGCCTACATAGTGAAATGAGATTAATCCACATTTGGTCATCTGAAAAAGTGTGTTTCTGGATTTGGGTGATCCAGTCTTTGTTTTTAAAAACAAGGATGAAAGTAAAATGTAGCAATTCATGGGATTTCCAAATCTAGATAAATTCGGATCTGGATTAAACTTTTTGAAGAACTGGTATGTTATGTACTGTGTGATCTAAGAAAGATTTAGAAAGTTGTTTTTTTTTCTTCATGTTTAAAACTATTTGGAACAACTTCTTAGTAAACATCATCATGCTAGCAAGCTTCAGCCTTCCACACTCTTAGAAAGGATGTGGTAAAACTGACTAAAACTGTGTTAAATTCTTACACATCAATGGGTGAGTTTAGGAACAACACTTGTTGTGTTAATTCTGACACATTCATTGAGTCAATGATTTTAACAGTGAATGTGTCTGGAAGGTTAACCAGAGGTGTAGTCAAGACCAGACCCTCCAAGACCGAGACCAAGACCATTCAAGAGGTTCAAGAAGTTAATGAGATGATTAATTTATTAATCAAGCACTAGTGATGAACAGCTGCTGTTAACAGGCAGAATCATTGAAGGAAAGAGGAAAACAACAACAAAATAAAACACCTGTGCTACTTCTGAACATGAAGATCAAATTTGCAATAGTCTCTTTGTCAAGTCCAGTCAAAAAAAAAAAGAAAAAAGTCTTACACATCAATGCTTGTGTTTGGAGACAACACTTGTGTTTATTTTGACACATTCATTGTGTAATGATTGTAATGATTTTAACACAGTACATGTGTCAGGAAGGTGATCTGATGATAACAAGCGGAATCACCAAAGAAAAATCACAATTTTAAGTCACCGTCATGGAGATCAGGGTTTGATTTAGTTGAGCTCTTGAACCTTGACTTTTTGTTATTAGATTTAGTTTGGGCTGTTGCTATTTTAATTATAACAGCCAGACAAGCAAAGAGAAAAGATGATCTGATGTTGTTGGTTATGTTTTCACATAATCATTATTTGACTTGAATCACTGAACTCATTTAGAGCCCAATCTCTGAGTTAGATTTACAATATTGATTACAGCAGCACTGTGATTCTACAGCAGAAGATCAGCTTTATTCAATATTAACTCCCTCGGGTCGGCGGTCACGCCGACGTGATCACCGCGGTTTTTTTCTAACCAGTGTGAGAGAGACTCAAAATACTCTGTCAATGTTGCACATACAATTAAGAGTTATACACCATTTTAATCTGTGGAATATCTTCTTTTATTTGTGTACACTCAGAGTAAAAACAAAATGTTGTGCTTTTTGTAAAAAAAAGAAAACTAACATGATGCGTGATCTCTCGTCTCCCTCTGAACAAAGTCCAATCTGATAGTTCTCAGAAAATGAACTGTAACTTAGTGAATACTAATCACAAAAAATTAGACTTATGTCTAAAAAAACGTTGAAATGTCAGGTTTTAAATCGTGTAAGTCAAATCGAAAACAAACATTCTGTGTTTATGTAATCTGTATGAAAAGAGAGCCATGTCTGAAGTCCGTGATTCAGCTCATTATCCGCTAATGCGGCCACACCCACGGAGGGAGCGCTATTCAGACGCAAATTCAGTCAATACATGCATACATCGTCTCAATCGTGTATTTATTGTTTTGAATAGCCATAGTTAGCGATCTCTGGCCTCTGTTAGTTCCTGGATTGCCTATTCTTCTTTAGCAGGCATTTGTGGACAAAAGGGGCAGAGCGCCCTCCGGCTGCAAGTATGAATTGAAAACACAGTATCCAGCGCTAATAGTAATGACAATAAATATTAAATAAATATTAATATTTTGTATAGAAAATTGACAAACATATGTGCATGCTTTTAAGCTAAAAGCCTATATGAAATGCCATAGAGGTAACATAATTGTTCAGACACTTTGCATCACAGAAATACATTATATTTTAAAGAATATAATAGAATACCATTATTTTAAATTGTAATAATATTTCACAGTATTGCTGTTTTTTCTGTATGTTTGATTTACACCATGATGAGCTTTAAGACATGATCACAAAGGGTTTTTTCACAGCCTACCTGACTGAAAGAGCTCATTATTTATGCAGATCATTAGAGCTCTTTATGTGATTCTTTTGTCTTCTCAGGTGAGAATCACCCATTATTCATGATGATTCACGCCTCCACGCATACTGTGTTTCTTGACCAAAGATGTTTTAGAAAATGTAAATCTCTATTGTTTTATATGAACAAGCAGGCAGCATAATTTTTACCTCATTTTGAAGCAAAAACTCTAGTCTACAACCTCAAATACCCAGAAGTCTTGTGAACAAAGATTTAAAATATATTTTTTGGCTTTATTTCAGTGACTTAAGTTTTTTGTTTTTTCAATAACCACGCATAAACGTTATTCCTTCAAAAGCACAAACATGTACATACATGTTCCTCACACATTATGGTAGCCTAGTTTGTGCTGAATACAGTGTAATGACACTTCTTCCATTAATATGTTTATGAACAACTGAAAAAAGCACAAATATCAAGGCATGTCAAAACTTCTCCAGGCCCCCAAAAATCCTCAGACCCCTGAGGATTAAAAGTTGTTCTGATCAACAACAACTTCAAAGAAAAGAAAAAATATATATATATATATTTTAGGCACACATGGACGTCATAATTCAGCGTATGAATCTCAACAGTGGTGAGAATAATAAAGCATGTTGCAGTGCATTCTGGGAGCCACCAATCAAAATTCATCCAAGGTTCCCATCATGCATTGCTGCATGAATAAATTATGAGCTGAATTGTCTTAGTAGTTTCTTTTGTTGTCACTATTTTATGTTTTGCTGTTGTTTATGTAACTTTTTAGTAGATTGTTTTCTAATGTTCAGAGTTGATCTGTTTATCAGAATATGTTGCTTGTCATCGTTGTTGAGATTCACAGGCTGATTCTTGATGTCTGTGTGTGCCTAAAAGAAACATTTTTTTGTGGTTGTTATTGATCAGAACAACTTTTGTGAAATCCTTTGGATGATCTTCCTATCCTATGATCTTCTGCTGTAGAGTCACAGTGCTGCTGTAATCAATAATGTAAATCTAACTCAGAGATTGGGCTCTAAATGAGTTCAGTGATTCAGGTCAAATAATGATAATGTGAAAACATAACCAACACCTGATCATCTTTTCCCTTTGTGTGTCTGGCTGTTGTGACTCAGTTACAACAGCCAAACAAAATCTAATAGTGAAAAGTCAAGGATCAAGAGCCCAACTAAAGCAAACACTCATCTCCATGATGGTGACTTAAACAATGTGATTTTAACAGCAGGTGTTCATCATTAATGTTCAATAGTCACACGATTAATGAATTATCTTGATTGAATGGTCTTGGTTTTGGAGGTCTGGGGCCTCATTTATAAAACTTTGCGTACGCACAAAACAGGCCCTGAAAGTGCGTACGCCACCTCCAACGCATAAGTTGTGATTTATAAAAACAAACTTGATGGGAAAATTTCCCATCAACTTCCATGCAAACTCTGACCCATGTGTAAAAACATTTTGGAGACAAAGCAGTTTGGTGACACTGATGGTGAGCTGCGGGACTGACGACAGATGAATGAAAACCACTTTAAATTCTCAATGAGTCCTAATTATAAATACAATGCATGTTCACAATAACAATTTAAATAATAATAATAATAAAAAATTTAAACTCACGTGGAAACATTTACATTATTATTATACTTTCACTAATGGCGATAAGCACTGAAATTACACATAGTCATTACGCAGAAGTTAAACAAAAATGATATGAATTTAGATAGTAGATGTGCTACTTTCGATCACTTTTCCTGTGACACGCTGCTTTAATGACAGCGATGAGTGATAGGAGCACAATAATTCCTCTTTAAACTAAACTGCAGATGTTATGACAAAATATTTTACAGAGAACGGCTATCAGTGATGCACATTTAACTTGGATATTATGGAAGACACTGCTGGATTCAGTGGTCGAACGGTCTTTTGTCCAGTTTGAATAGGTCCAATGATAATATCTTATTGTATAACCGTAGCTGCAGGAGGTGTTGATGTCGTGTGAAGGATCTTCGAACAGTTACCACTGTATTTGAAGGATATAATTTGAGGTAAATGGTAAGATTAGCATGTTTTCTTTTTAAAATACTTTGTCAGTGAAGCGCCGAGTCAGACAATTGTATTTACATTGCAATAAATAGTAACTAAAAATAAGCTATAAACATCCTAAAAGACATGTTCACCTTATCAGCAAAACTGCATAAATTTGATTCGAATTGTTTTAAACAATTAAAATACTATTTGGCCAGTGGAAATGTATGAATCAACTCTGTTCTAAAACGTTTATCTCACGTATTTTACAATTTTGTTTTTATGTATTTTTTGATATATTTATTCTAAAACATAAAGAGGATATTAGATGATTTTTATCAGTGTAGTGTATTGCACAAATGGCATTTATAGCCCATATCTAATATTTTACAATGTCTTGTACCTTTGACGGTGTTAACCATGGTGTCACGTGGATGGGAATATGCGTGGAAATGATATGCAGATGAGGTTATGCATAGTAAAACTAGGCATCATAAGCTCCATATATGGTGATTTCGGGGAGGAGACGGGGTGGAGATGCACGTACGCACAATCTTCCGCTGACTGGGATTTGTGCGCAGGTTCTGGTGTACGCATGGTTTTATAAATCTGATTTTTTACATGCGTGAGCAGAATCTAGCTTTTGCGTGTACATACACTTTTAGGATGAAATCTACGCAAAGTTTTATAAATGAGATCTTCACCTCTGAAATTAACACAAAGTTGTGTAAATGTGCAATATTAACACATTACAGGTGTTCTTGGCTGCACAGATTGTGTTGATGCTGTGAACAAATACACAGGTTGTGTTCATTTTAAAACTAAACATAATATGCGTAAAACAATTGAATTCTTCCAACACATTTTTATGCAATATTGACACAAAATGTGTAAACTAGAGTGATACACATAATATGTGTCATTTTTCTACACATTTCTTCTTAGAGTACATCTAAACATTGAATAAATTTGGCTTACCAATAGCACTGCTTACACTGTGGACATGAAGACAAGATAGATAGATAAATAAAATATAGAATAAATCCATCTTTTTCATAATTCACTGTCAGTGTAGCCTGTATTATGAAGCCTGGCAGTGAAGAGAATGACTATTCCTCCTGTAATCTCTCTCTGAGCTGTTCTTTATTGTATGTCATAAACAGTTATTCTCTGGTATAAACAGGTATCAAAGGTGCTTCATAGAGGCCAATATTGAGTGATGTGGGAGGGATTTTCTGGAAAGAAGTTGATGTTACAGGTTTATATAAGGATATTTGAGATGACTTGAACCCAGATTTTGTTACTGAACTTGTTTTGTGTTTGTACCACACCTTCTCATGCAATAGTTTATATATTCTAGTTCAGTCCCAGCTAACAGAATTTTGTTATAAGAACGTTCTCTAAATATTCAGTGTTGGTTCTGGGAACATAAAAAGCGTCCAGTTTTCTTGATGTTAGAGGAACGTTTTTATAAGGTATAATGTTCCTCAAACGTTCTTTCAACTTAATTTTGATCTAAAATTCAACATTCTAGGAACGTTGTTTTGTAACATTCTAAGAACACGAAAATGTTCAGTTCCCTTTCGATATTTCACTCGTACTGCGTATGGGGGAAAAGTCTCCCTTTTTCCCAGCTACTGAAGCCTTTTCAATAACGCAGTGTAACTGCACCATCATTGGTTCACTCATAGACAAGTTGTTGAACCAATGGCGGCGCGGCTCAGCTGCACGGCCTATGGGAAGGGAGCGCGCGAACATTCCCGCCAAAAGGGGCGGAGTAATGTGCTATATAAGCGGGCGTTTCGCCATAGGCCATCAGTTCTTTCTCCTTCAGCGACGACTGAAACTTCTCTTCGCTGATCCTTGCAGAAGCTCGCCGCCTTAGAAGAAGCTCTGCCGCCGTCGAAGAGGCCCCGCAGCGGACCCAGCTGACTCGCCGGATCCTCGCAGCGCCCACGCCCTCGCTGACTGCCGCCTTCGTGCCGTCGTCGAGCTGCCGCCTCTCGCTCCCGCGAACCGGCCGCTACCCAGCGTGTCTCCTGCCGCCATCCGGCGCGCCCCGAGAGCATCTTTACACGGTCACTTTACCGCGCCCCAGAGCACTTTCCAGCGGTTTTCACCGCTACGAGCCCGGCCCTCGCCGTTATAAGAGCCTCCCGATCGCCGTTTTCACGGCGCCTCGGCATTTTTCAATGCCACGCAGATGACGCGCTTGCCGGCGGCTCATGTCCGCACTGTGAGTGCCTGAGTTTAGCGTCTCTGCGCTCGCGGGCCGCCTTCTTCTCAGAGAGCGACCCCCCCCCGTTCTCGCCCTGGGACCTTTCCGTGGTCCTCAGAGCTCTTAAAGGTCCTCCTTTTGAGCCACTGCGTCTAGCAGGCCTCAGACCCTTAATGCTCAAAACCGCCTTACTACTTGCTTTGGCATCAGTAAAGCGAGTTGGCGATTTGCAGGCACTCTCGGTGAGCCCTGCATGCCTTGAGTTCGGTCCAAACGACTCCATGGTCGTTCTGAAACCAAAGGTTGGCTACGTTCCCAAAGTGCTCTCAATGCCGTTCAGAGCACAAGTGATTTCACTCTCTGCGCTTCCCCGTTCATCGGACGAGCCAGAGCTGGAATCTTTATGCCCCGTTAGGGCTTTACGCGTCTACATCGAGCGATCACAGCCTTTCCGGCAGTCTGATCAGCTATTCGTTTGTTTTGGTGGCCGCACCAAAGGGTCCTCGGTCTCAAAACAACGTCTATCACGATGGATCGTTGACGCTATAGCTCTTTCATACTCCTCTGTGGGCGCTGCTTGCCCCATTGGAGTTAGGGCCCATTCCACTAGAGGCATGGCCTCATCGTGGGCCTGGTCCAGTGGAGTCTCAATCAAAGACATTTGTGAAGCGGCCGGCTGGTCTTCGCCGTCCACCTTTGTCATATTCTACCAATTGGACGTTCCGACCTTACATGCTTGGGTCCTTTCAGTGTAAATTCGCGGCCCTCAAGGTGTTCCGCTTTTTGCACAAACCCAGGAGTTCTCTCCTTCGTAGTGTAACAGGGTAATGGCGGCTTCGGCCTTCACTTGTCCTTGGTCCCCCCTTATGGCGTCCGGTAAAGTTCTGTCGTTCCCCAGCCATGGCACGGCGCGGTTGAATTCGTTCCCCCATACGCAGTACGACTGAAATATCGAAAGGGAAAGTACTCGGTTACTAACGTAACCTCGGTTCCCTGAGATATGGAATGAGTACTGCGTTACTTGCCGTGCCACGAGGCTGCGGCTTAGGTCGTCGCTTCAGTCGATATGGCCTAATGGCCTATGGCAAAACACCCGCTTATATAGCACATTACCCCGCCCCTTTTGGCAGGAATGTTCGCGCGCTCTCTTCCCATAGGCCGCGCAGCTGAGCCGCGCCGCCATTGGTTCAACAACTTGTCTATGAGTGAACCAATGACGGTGCAGTTACACTGCGTTATTGAAAAGGCTTCAGTAGCGGGGAAAAAGGGAGACTTTTCCCCCATACGCAGTACTCGTTCCATATCTCAGGGAACCAAGGTTACGTTAGTAACCGAGTACGTTTCCTTAATGTTAGTAGAACGTTATTTAAAGGTTAGTATGATGTTCCTGAAACATTCTTTCAATCATTCAAACACCTGCTTTGAACAAACGCTGAAAGAAAGAGAAATAAGAACACAAACTACAACTTTCTTCAGCCACGGCCTTAGATGAACTGAAGATAAAAGACATTAAATCTCTGAAGATCTGATTAAACAACTCCACAAACAGCATTACCAGCTTCACTTATTACTAACCAGACTGACTTTATTTCTGTCACACGTCTACAGAAGTTCTTATTGAGAATTAAAAGAAGTTTCGTTTGAGGTCACCATCATGGAGGTTGGTGGTTGCTTTAGTTGAGCTCTTGACCCCTGACTGTTTATAGAGTCACTTCATCAGCAGTCACATGTTTTCAGAAAACATTTCTGTATTGATAAAGAAAATCAACATGACTGTTTCAATAACAGACTAATGATTGCATTAAAGTGGTTTAAACAAGAGTTTTTTTTTTCTGTAATTACTGATTTAAAGAATTCCAGTATCAATCTCAAATAAAGTGAGAAATATTATTTGCAACACTGTCATTGCTAACTTTGTTTAAAACATTGTTTTGTGTCATTTATACACGCACAGACATCAACATTCAGCATACAAAACACATTCATGGTTCCCACGTGCATTGCGACATGAATAAATTATGCAGCTGTTATGAATGTTTTTATGTTATGTTATGTTTTTTTTATTTATTTTTGTCACCATTGTTGAGGCTTGTATGATGAGTGCTGATGTCAAAGTGTGCCATTTTTAAAATAGTTTCGGACAATGAAATATAAATGAGTTCAGTGTTAAAAAAAAGATTTCTATCACTTTTTTGAGTTTATTATTTTGTTTTCACATACCACTTCAATACCAAAAGCAAAGAAAACTACAATAAAGCTGTTTATTAAGCCACTTTAATGCAGTTGTTTGTCTGTGCAACAAACATTGAAACCGATATGTTTACCTTTATCAATGCAAAAATGTTTTCTGAAAACATACAATTGCCAATAAAGAAGCAACTCTATAATAGTCAGGGGTCGAGAGCTCAACTAAAGCAACCACCAACCTCCATGATGGTGACCTCAAACGAAACATCTAAACCTGTTCATTCTCTATAAGATCTTCTGTAGACGTGTGACAGAAATAAAGTCAGTCTGGTTAGTAATAAGTGAAGCTGGTAATGCTGTTTGTGGAGTTGTTTAATCAGATCTTCAGAGATTTAATGTCTTTTATCTTCAGTTCATCTAAGGCTGTGGCTGAAGAAAGTTGTAGTTTGTGTTCTTATTTCTCTTTCTTTCAGTGTTTGTTCACAGCAGGTGTTTGAATGATTGAAAGAATGTTTCAGGAACATCATACTAACCTTTAAATAACATTCTGAACATTTTCATGTTCTTTGAATGTTACAAATCAACGTTCCTACAATGTTGAATTTTAGATCAAATTTAAGTTGAAAGAACGTTTGAGGAACATTATACCTTATAAAAACGTTCCTGTAACGTCAAGAAAACTGGATGTTTTTAATGTTCCCAGAACCAACACTGAATATTTAGAGAACGTTCTTATAACAAAATTCTGTTAGCTGGGGTGGTTCTCACTGCAGACCACTTCAACAATAAAATCTTTCATCCCAAATCTGAGTGACTGACTTATTCACCATATAGCACAGACTCTCGTACCTTATTGCTTACGTCATGGGGGTCCTTGCTACTTGCTACTGTCTTTCTATCTAGGCTACCAAAGGGTCCATGGCCTGAAAAAGAGTGGCGACCCCTGATATTGTTTAGGTATAAACTAATACAAATGGTACAATTATTAAAGCATTTTATTTTATTTCAGAAAGATTAGACACAAACATGGCTTCTGTAAAGATACATGACAACAATAAATAATTCACACTCTACACTGCTGGGTAACTCAATGAGAATGAGATTTTTAAAAAATCTATTATTCCATGTTGATACAATCAAAATATCAATGATCACTGCTTAAATAATCAGAAGCAACCTTATATATTTATAACACCAACATCATTGAACAAATCAGGTTACACTGGAAAACAATGACCAAAATGCATAAAGGGGATTATATCATATCTTGATGGTTTTATGTAATAAAAGATTTGAAAGTGAAACATTAATGTTACACCAATATGCTTTATTGTCCAACGAGCCCGAGTGAACCTATTTCCATGGCGACGCATCATGCAGGAATAGCGCTGTAGGACAGATCTAGCCATCACTTTTATTACATTTTTCTGTGTTTTATCCAAAATATTCACAAACTTGTTAACTATATCATGAGCTATATGATATATTCTGATTGTCAAATATGTGTAAGTAAATTTGTCATTTAAAAAACTTTATACCAGTGGTGGATCTAGGAATTTTTAAAAGCAAGGGCCAAATTTGGGGCCACCTTTTACTGATAGGGGCCAAGTTTAACATTCAAGACATGTGCATTTCTTAAATGAATGTGCTTTGCATACATTTGACCACTTTCTTTAGCTGCTGGCTGTAGCACTTTGTTCATTATGGCTGTGTGTCCACCAAAGCATTTTTAGCCAGCTGAAAACTCTTGGCGCTCTGCTTAAAACGCCTATCTGTGAGCGCTTGAGACAGTTTCAGCTGCGCAGCAGTTGTTTTTCAGTTTAGACACTTTGTTGCTATGATACGGAATATTTTTAATACAAAAGTTACTTATAACTGATTTTGCAGGTAATTTGTTTCAGACTAAAAATGTAGACACAACGTGGAATACTTGCTATGTTCGGAGACCAGCAATATAAATTTCTCATCCATTTTGTTCCGTTCTCTGCTTGTTGATGTTGTTGTATAGTACACTGTACAGCAAGAATGTAGTGACAGTTGGCCAGTGTTGTATTTGTCCCACCCCTCCTCCACTCTGATTGGACGGCTGGCTAAAAAGTGTCAGTGATGAGCGCAGCGTTTTACTCAAAAGCTGCGTTCCATTCGACAGGGTCCCTACGCAGTGTTCACTGCTCCCTACTCCCTGAGCACGGTATATCAGTTGAAGTGGACTTCGCTGACAATAATCGTTCATTTGGAACGCCCTGCAAACGTCATCAAAGAAAGTCAACGACAGTGTCGCGGAGATTGATGACATAAATAAATAAATAGATATTTTAATTTACTTTCGAACTCTTAACAGATTTGAAGCTGTAACTGTCATGCCATATGAAAATAAATTCTCATTTGGTTAACTGTATAAATGTATTCTTAATCCATGGTCTCATGCGCTTTCTTTTCCACGCGCAGCCGCATAAACACTCCTGAGGTAACGTTAAATAAAATAAAATAAATGATAGAGCCTTAGCTGCTTTTCAACACTTTTACTTTGTCATGCCTATTCATACAATAAAATATACAAATGTAACACTCATTGCCATAACCATTCATACTTTCGTTCGTATAAAATGTATGAATACTCAAAACCAGAGAGCCGTTAAACTCTTTCAACGGCTCTGCTTCGTCTTAGTTCTGAATGGTGACGTGGTGCGCAATGACAGTTGGGTAATTTTACCTCTCTACTTCCTGTGAAGTGATGTATCGATGTTCCCTTATTCCCTATGCCGTTCGCAGTGCCCTTCGAACGGAACATGTTCGCTCCCTTCGGAATGGAATCTCACTTAAGATGGCGAAATACCCTGTGAAGTCCACTTCGCAGTCCACTTACGGTCGAATGGAACGCACCTAAAGTTGAACATTCTTCAACTCGAGGCGACCAGAAAAAAACGCCGAGCTCTCAGTGCTTAAACGTTAAAAAGACGCTCAGCGCCTTGTTATGAACGGAAACGGGCCGTTCCCATTGAAAACTATTGAAATAGTATGCTAGCAGCCGGAAAAAATGCTTTAGTGGACACAAGGCCTAAGTTCTGTTATGTAACAGTCGGGATCATTAATATGTATGACCCCAATATTTGCATATATTCCAGCCCATGTTCAAGGCATTAGACAAGGAAAGGCAGTATTAACGTCTGGATCTGTGCACAGACAAGGTAAGCCAGCAAGAACAACAGCGAAAAATGGCAGATGGAGCAACAATAACTGACATGATCCATGATTACATGATATTTTTAGTGATATTTGTAAATTGTCTTTCTAAATGCTTCATTAGCATGTTGCTAATGTACTGTTAAATGTGGTTAAAGTTACTATCGTTTCTTACTGTATTCACGGAGACAAGAGAGCCGTCGTTATTTTCATTTTTAAACATGTGCAGTCTGTATAATGCATAAACAACTTCATTCTTTATAAATCTCTCCAACAGTGTAGAATTAGCAGTTAGCCACAGAGCATAGCCTCAAACTCATACAGAATCAAACGTAAACATCAAAATAAATACTTTACTCACATAATTCGAAGCATGCATACAGCATGCATGACGAACATCTTGTAAAGATCCATTTGAGGGTTATATTAGCTGTGTGAACTTTGTAAATGGACTGTAATATAGTCGAGAGCTCGTGTGGCAGGGAGCACGCGATTTAAAGGGGCGGTGCTGCCAAAATCAGTGTATAGTTAATGATGCCCCAAAATAGGCAGTTAAAAAAAATAATTTAAAAAAATCTATGGGGTATTTTGAGCTGAAACTTCACAGACACATTCAGGGGACACCTTAGACTTATATTACATCTTGTGAAAAAGCATTATTGGGCACCTTTAAGCATGCAGTTGCTGATTTTAGTTTTTTTTTTGTTTGTTTGTTTGTTTTTTTACATTTTTACAATCTGACCATGCATCTTATTACAGATTGAGGCACACACACACACACACACACACACACACAAACATTATTTTGCAGTATTCTACTGTGATAAATGCTATTTTCGATTAGCATTGCATTGTCAATATACTTTATTCTTATGAAAATACTTGAGATGATGAGTCTAACTTTAATGAGTCTATCTTGTTCTTTCTGTGAGGGCGCCCTTGGCTTTAAGTATGATTTAAAACATACATTACTGCAATAATCAAATTCAGTTTAAATTATAATAATAATATAGTAAAAACAATTTTTAATAAAGTAAACAACAACAACAATAACAACAACAACCTTGCATCACAATAAGTCTATTGTGATTGTCAAATACGGTAACTAAACATAATTGCATTAAGTTTAGTGACAACTTGTTACAAAGTTTACATGGTACAATGACTGGTAGAAGGAGCCATGATTGTCTTTGCATGGGATTCTGATTCAGCTTCAGTGCTCCACTTCCAGCAGTAAACTGATTTTGGACACGGACATATCCAGCTGCCCAGTTTTTGTCTTAAGTTGGACTGATCGGACAAATCCATTTTTTATCAGGTTAGTTATTCTTCCCATCAACCAGGAGCCGCGAAGAGCTACAGGATCCTTGATAGCCACAATGTCTCCCACTTTAAAACTTCTTCATGGTTTTATCCATTTCTGTCTCTCTTGTAATGTAATGGTAAATATTCCCTTACCCATCGTTTCCAGAAGAGATCTGACAAGTATTGTGCCTGTCTCCATCTTTTTTTGATGTACAAATCTCCTTCATCGAAAAACTCCTGGAATCATTAATGGTTTAGACTTTAGGAGGAGAATATGATTAGGTGTAAGTGCCTTAAGATCATTCACATCATTAGAGGCTTTCGTAATGGGACGGGCATTAAGGATTGCTTCTATCTCACACAAAAGAGTTTGAAAGGTTTCATCATCCATAGATTGTTATCTAATGGTTGAATACAACACGCTTTTTTAACAAGCCGAATGAGCCTCTACCAAATTCCACCAATGTGAGACCTGGCAGGAGGGTTGAATATCCACTTAAGTCCCTTTGATGACAATGCATGCTGGATCTTGTTATGGTCTAACCCAGCTACTGCTTCCCTCAGCTCCCGCTCAGCTCCAACAAAATTTGTATCATTACCTGATCTCAACTGAGCAACTTGACCATGACGACACACAAACTGGCGAATGGCATTAATACAGGAGTCGGTATTTAAAGTATAAGCCATTTCAAAATGTACAGCCCTATTTACCATGCAAGTGAAAATCACCCCATAGCATTGAACCATTTCTCTACCTTTCTTGATTTCAATGGGCCCAAAGTAGTCAACACCAACATTTATCCATTAATTTATGAAGAAATGATAACATATAATTTCTTCCTGCATGGCCCAATTGCTGATGCACATGCTTCAAGATAAGTTGATAAATAGCCTGGTCTTTAGACAAAATAACTGAATGTCTTTCTTCCTCTAGCATGGCAGCCCTAGCAAGTCTCCCTCCAACTCTCAAAAGACCATTTTCCAGCACTGGATCAAGCTTAAAGATGTCAATCTTCTTCTTTACTGTAGCTCCTGCCTTCAGTGCAGCAATCTCATCAGAAAATCTCTCCTGTTGATAATACTGAATGATCATGAACATGAGTTCATCAACAGTCAATGATTTGACATCCATTTTGGCCTTTTTTTTTTCTTGATGCATGAAGTTTATTTGATTCAGTGCTTTGAACATCCTTTCCTGCAGCAGTAAATACTTGTAAAGCTTTCCTCTGTTTTACAAGCTGCAAATGCATCTCCTTTACCGCTACAGAGAGTCTTGCAAAATCAGAAAAATAGCTTAGAAACTGACTGGTAGGAGACTTTGAAACCTGACAGGTAAAGGCATGTGCAGTGCACTTTGACCTCTGGGTCATCTGGAGGTATTGACAACTGATTCATGTTGGATGTGGGCCATTCTTCTTCTTCCTTACAAAGAAAATCAGGCACCTTAAGCCATGTTTTTCATGCTAAAAATTGAAAGTGAAATTGCGAATTGCTTCCTTTCCCTCATCCTTGGCTTTTTTAATAAGGGATACTCATCTACTGGGGAAAGAGATTCCGTGAGTTAAAACTCTCTTCACATCCCGATAGCAATCAATAACAGAAGTGGTGTAAATATTAAAAAATGTACATATATCTTCTGTGGAAGTATCAGGATCAAAAAATGTTCATGCAATCATTGCATTCGGTCTGAATACAATGTCCTACTTCCTGTCAACATATGTATTTCCATATCCGGATACTGGATATCTGTATACTCCATTTGACCATGTACGTGAACACAGGTGGTTGATGCACTTTGCTCCGCCTGACCTGCAGAGGGAGCTATAGAGTGCATTAGCGCCCCCCTCCTCTTTCAGCATTTCAATATTTTTCCATTCATTTGTTAAAGTCTTTGTTAATTATTATAAGCCATGAACCAAGACAACCAGCAACAAGGTGAAACATAACATTATAAACTTTGATTTGAAGCAAAAAAGTTTTCAAAACTAGGACAAAAAGACAAAACTACAAGAGGGAAAGAACTACAATCCCATGAAGTATTGCAAGATAGCATAATCAAATTAAAAATGATGGAGAAATATAATTTTATATATATGTATGTATCTATATGTATATATCTCTATTAACAACCTTGTAGCTCACAGTAGGGCTGTCTTTTAAGGTTTTTAAGTTATTGTTAAAAATCTATTTCTCTATGGAGAAAATTAATAAATTAATGAACCCTCAGGAGTTATGGATCATAAACTTAATTTTAACCAAAGTCTATAGATATACAAAGACAGTTCACTCCTATTACTTATGAATGGGAGAAACTGCAATTCTCAATATGGCGTAATATGTCCCGCTTTATAAATAAAAGAGCCAATCACTGATTGGTAAAGTCATTGTGTCACTGCAGCTGCCGTTGGAAGCTCCACTTCCCACAGAAACCTGAGACTTGTTATAGTCTTTAGTTTGTCGTTTCATCAATGTGCTTTACTTTTTATTTCATTAAGTTCCATTGCCGCTCTGGATTCTGGGTTTCTGTTAACAAAGAAAGAAACATGTTTAGTCAAATATCTCAGAAAATACAATGCATAAGAATATGGGAACTAATGCATATTTTGTATTTGAGAACAATCTTTTACTAATGAGTTTAACTGACTGTACACTGTCAGAAATAGGGGTACAGTAGGAGCCCATTTCTGTCCCCCAAGGTACAATCTACACTAACGTACCCCATAGGGCTTATTATTGGACCTCAAGGTACATGTTTGTACCTTTTTGAGGGCCAAAAAGGTACATATATGTTCCCAAGCATTAAAAGGTACATATATGTATCGTTTCTTTTAAAGGTTAAGGTACAATATCAAGAGACAGCCTCTGCTAAGCCATTTTTTTTGTAAAAGTTGTTGTTTAAAGATTTTAATGATATATAAAGTTGTTGTTTAAAGATTTTAATGATATATCATTCAAATCTTTAAACAACAACTTTTACAAAAAAAAAAAAAAAATGGCTTAGCAGAGGCTGTCCATCTTGCCGGGTGTTAAAAAGTAACACTGAAGCAGTGTTAAAGTTAATGAGATAATTGATTGATGATTGAGTGATGATTGACAGTTAGTGGAGACACCTGATGTTAATAAGCAGAATCACTGAAGGAAAGAGAGAAAAAAGGTGTTAATTAATGGAATGTTTCATTTCAGGTCACCATGAAAGAGGTCAGCGTTTGCTTTAGTTGGGCTCTTGACTCTTTACCTTTTATTAATTTTTCTCTGGTTGTTCCAACTTTGTGTTTGTAAAGCACATTTGTTATGGTCAGAGAAAATATGATGATGATTTAATCATCATGTGATGGCCTGATGTTGTTTAGAGTTTAAATCTCTGACCGTGTGCTTGTTTTTTTAGTATTAATGATTTTAGTCCTGTGATTTTACAGCTTGAGATCCAACAGCAGAATGAGATTATTATTATTAAGAATATATAAAGTGAAAAACATGATAACTCTCTAGCAATTACTGAAGTCATTGTAAACTTTTGATGTTTTTGTACAGTAATTCCTTATGATATATTTGGTAACACTTAAGTAATTACTAGTGGGTTACCATGATCTTCACTTTAGAATACTGATCCAAATAAGAAGTATTTACTTTAGAGTTATATAGTAACTCTTGAACTATTACTATCCAATACTTTACAAAAACCTCAAAAGTTTACAATTACTCCAGTAGTTACTAGAGAGTTATCATGCTTTTCACTTTAGAATACTGATCCAAATAATTAGTAATTCCTTCTTAAGTATTTGGTAATACTTCAGTCATTACTAGTGGTTTACCAAGACCTTTACTTTAGAATTAATTATACATTATTCATTATTCACATTAATTACGAACATGTATATAGTAGTTCTCTAGAATGTATAAAAAAAAACAGTAGTTACTGATTAGCTAATAGTGAAATACCACCTTCAACTGAGCACTATTACTTACTAATTCATTCATCAGAGTTACTTGTTAGTTAATAGTAGTTACTAGAGTGTTAATAATGCATTACTCATTTGTTCCTGTGTAGTTATTCATTAATGAAGGATCAGTATTCTAAAGTGTTACCAATTAATGTTAATAAATAGAGTCAAGAGCCCAACTAAAGGAAATGCTTTTCACCATCATGGTGACTTCAAACTAAACTTTCATTAAAACATTAACATCTAAACATCTGTTAATTCTCAATAAGAACTTTTGTTGATGTATGACAGAAATCAAACTGGTTAATAATAAGTGTAATAATGTTTAATGGCTGGAAGTCAGTTGTAGTTGTTGTGTCTCTCTCTTTTTCTCTTGTTGTTTCTTCAGTGATTCTGCTTATTAACATCAGGTGTCTCCACTAATTGTCAATCATCACTCAATCATCAATCAATTATCTCATTAACTTTAACACGCTTCAGTGTTACTTTTTAACACCCGGCAAGATGGACTCATATGGAATGTTTAAAAATGTGAAAAGCCAATTTTGTCCCCTTTTTGAAGGGTCAATTTTTGTACTGTTAAATAAAGGTACAAAATTGTCACCAAAGGTACAAAACTGGTCTCTTCAGGTACAAATCACAAGGGTACAAATTTGTATACAGCCCCAGTGACAAGCCATTGTACCCCTAAAGGTACAATTATGTACTTTATTTTCTGAGAGTGTTAATTAAAATAAAAACCGCATGCATGATAAGTCTAAAATAAGTAGACAAATGTTAAGTAGATTAAATAGAGCATGTGACTGACTCTGAAGGTGATTGACCCCTAATGTATTTCTATGGATTTTGATATTATTATAATTATTATTATTATTAACAGTTAAGTTCTTTTTGAGAATTGACAGAGGTTTGATTGAAAATATTTGGTTACCATTATGGTGATCAGTGCTTCCTTTAGTTGGGCAGTCGCTCTTGGTCTCTATGTTAAGATTATGTTAAACACTTTGTAATTGTATTTACAAAAATTTATACAAATAAGACATCAGATAAGAGCAGTCTGGTGATAGAATAAATAATATACTATCACCATTATAAATAATAAAATCTAATTCATTATTAAGTTATTTTAACAACAGTACTTTCATGCAACAGATCAGGCATTTTGGATTAAAATATTAAACACACTTGGAGAAAAGAAAAATTTTGTCAATTTTGCCAATTTTGTACTGTTAAATAAAGGTACAAAACTGGTCTCTTAAGGTACAAATCACAAGGTTACAAATTTGTACCCTTGAGGGTACAGCCCCAGTGACAAGCCAGTGTACCCCTAAAGGTACAATTATGTACTTTATTTTCTGAGATTGTATCAGATCTTTAGCTATTTTGGCACTTACGTGTTAAAGTTAGCAAAGGTGTCAAGACTCAATTTCCTTTCAGGTACAGGTACATTTTCATGTAAATTTTGGCTCAATAATTTTTCCTGTTTCTTTTTCCTGAGGAAGCAAAAAATATATATACATTAAAACTACTTAACCAACCATATTAATTTTCTTCACTGTGAAAAAATTACCCCTAAAACACGATCAGTTTTCAAAGTCAACATGAAACGTTATTGTATTACTTTAAAGATAAATGATATGACATTACTGTATTACCTACAAGAGTTAACTAAAACAATAATCAAATCAGTGGCACAACTACTGACAGTTCAGGCTGAACAAAAGGAATAAATTAACCAAATTAAAAAAAAATAATAATTTTGACTTAATGTTGATTTTAGGGTTCCTTTTTTCATTTAGAAATTCTTTTCAGGTCAGTTGACCAGAACTAAGTTGATTCTGTATCAAAAACAAAAAATAATCCAGCCTATTGTTTAACAGTCAAAGAAAAGTGATAGAAAACCTGCAGTTGCATACACAGTACTAACTTACTTCACATTATAGATAACCGTTGACACAATATTTACGATGCTAATAGCCAGCACAACCCCGAGAGCGATGAGAGTAATTGTGACTCCTTGACCGGGACCTTCAGGGTTTCCAGGACTGTCCTCCACTTTGATTTCCAAACCAGGACCAAAAACCCTCTCCAGTTCAGATGTTAAAGCTTTGAGCTCAGTGTTCAGTTTCCTGTGGGAGTGAACATATTTCAGATGCTGCACATAACTCTCTCGACCTAATTATATAGAACAGATGTAATACATAAAGTTTAATAAATTAAAATTAAATAAATAACATCTAGGGATTGTGACTTTATGTGTGGTCATGCTCTTGCCACGTAATTTCCCTTACTGGTTTCCTTGCATGAACATGGTTGATAAACCAATAGCCTCATGGGCAGTTGTATTTAAAATGAATGCACTCAAATCATTTTCATAATTGCTCTAAATTATAACTGATTTAATCTAAATAACTGATATTCGTTCAACTTACTCTTTGACCTCTGTGGCTTTGATGACAGCTCCACTGGAGTCCATGGCAATGAAACTGACATAAGTTTTGTCAGTAGATTCTCTGAGAATGGAGCGCATCTCATTCCCATCCTCAGCTCTCACACTGAGGATTTTCACAGTCCAGCCTAAAACTTTCTTCATGGAACTGAGAAAATGAAAACACTATCAGATGGTGCAAAGAACACAAAAAGAGGAGGTAGCAAGAAATGCTAATGCAACATTCAATACAATTTTGATGTCCAGAAAGGTAGTTAAAAACATGGTTAAAATAATCAGCGTGACTACAGTGGTTCAACCTTAATGTTATGAAGCAACAAGAATATTTTTTGTGCTCTGAAACAAAACAAAAATAATGACTTTATTCAACAATTTGAACCATCGTCATTCATAGTGAACTCAGTGAGGCTTCCTTATTTATGTCTGAACGGCAACACAATATTGACCGAAGCTGAACACATGAGCAGCACAATGCATGCATGAGATGCTTATGCATGATCTGGCCAATAATAAGCCAGCATTCACACTATATTAACCATGTTTTTGTATATTAACCATGTATATATATACATATATATATATAAAAAAAAAAAAAAAAAAAAAAAAAAAACATATATTCTCATTTGTGTTCTGAAGCTGAAGGAAGGTCTTAAAGGTGTGGAACGACATGAGGGTGAGTAATTAATGACAGAATTTTCATTTTTTGGTCTTTAAGCTCTCAGTCTCTGTCAGTTCTTGATCTTTGATTGTTTAATGTTAATGTGTTGTGGTTTTGTTTCCTCTTAGTTATTCTGCTGTTTATTGTTTTGATTCTTGGATTAAGGACTATTTGAGTATCAGTGACATTTTGTGGAAAAGAACTGTATGAACTTTTCATTTTGAGTTCCAGTGAAAACATAACAGCACAATGGTTTGCAATGTCATGAAATTATTGATTTTTAAATTTATTTTTGGGTTAATCATTCATTAACCTCAACCTAGCACTTTGGACATTTTGACCCAGAGAGGATTTTCTTTTTCTGAAACTTACTGACTAACTTACACAGGGTTTAACAACTTCGGTAAAAAAAAAAAAAAAAAGAAAAAGAAAAAAAAAGAAAAGAAAAAAGATGGGTTACAGTTGTGGTATTTTCAGTCATAAATGACCGGCTTGCAAAAAAATTGCTCTTACATAATACATACATACATCTTTTTTTTATATAAAATTGTTTTATTTCAGTTAGCACAGATTTTGTATTTTGTTTCGGAACTTTGATTGTTGGCCTCATTGATCTGAGCTTATGCACCCAAGTTTTTTAGGTGAATACGTTTTTTAAGTGAACTTTTTCCCTTTAAAGACTGAGGTGCATAAACTCAGATTAATGAGGCCTGCAATCAATCAGTTCCATTTAATTTCACAAATGGAAACGCTCTTATTCTATCTCAATAACACAATGTTTCAATAATGAACAGAGATCACTCACTCTTCCATATCTGGTATCATCTTCTCCACTGTGTATACGGGCTGGTTTAGAGAGATTACTGTGACGCTGTCATGATGAACACTTTGCTTCATTTCGATCTGCAGGTAACAAACACAAGAATCTTACTTTTGCAATGACTGCTCTGTGTTCCTGCTCCATTCTAAATCAAAATGCCATTCAATAGTGTTGCAGTACTCAAGACCAGTCTTGAGACCATTTGTTAAAGGTCTTGTCTTGGTCTCCACCACATTTGTACTCGGTTTTGTCTTGGGCTCAGACTAAGAGGATTTTATTTCAAGACCGGTTAAGACCACAACTGCAGGGATATCACTAAATTGTTGGTGCATTGTATGAATGATTTATTATCATCATTTACTGCAATTGGAAATGGAAAACTTCCTGCTTCAATCCAATCAATAACTTTGATTTCTTTTGTAACCGTTGGCACACGTCAGAAATCAATGAGGAATTGTGTCAAAAATGACACCAAAATTAATACAAATTCCCACAAAATTGAAGAATTAATTGCAAAAAGGTACTTGTATGAGATCTTACTTTTTATATTATAATATATGATATGCTTAAAATCACAACAGCGAGAGAACGGGTTTCACGAATACAGGTGCTGGTCATATAATTAGAATATCATCAAAAAGTTGATTTATTTCACTAATTCCATTCAAAAAGTGAAACTTGTATATTATATTCATTCATTACACACAGACTGATATATTTCAAATGTTTATTTCTTTTAATTTTGATGATTATAACTAACAACTAAGGAAAATCCCAAATTCAGTATCTATTGTGAAGAGGGTATGCGATATGCCAGACCCAACAATGCAGAAGAGCTGAAGGCCACTATCAGAGCAACCTGGGCTCTCATAACACCTGAGCAGTGCCACAGACTGATCGACTCCATGCCACGCCGCATTGCTGCAGTAATTCAGGCAAAAGGAGCCCCAAGTATTGAGTGCTGTACATGCTCATACTTTTCATGTTCATACTTTTCAGTTGGCCAAGATTTGTAAAAATCCTTTCTTTGTATTGGTCTTAAGTAATATTCTAATTTTCTGAGATACTGAATTTGGGATTTTCCTTAGTTGTCAGTTATAATCATCAAAATTAAAAGAAATAAACATTTGAAATATATCAGTTTCACTTTTTGAATGGAATAAAAGTTTCACTTTTTGAATGGAATTAGTGAAATAAATCAACTTTTTGATGATATTCTAATTATATGACCAGCACCTGTATTAAAGCATGATTGCAAACATGATATTTTGTACAAAATTATGTTCAATAAACAAAATTGTATTTTTAAAACATTACTCAACATTATTTAGGCAGTTGTAATTGTACTATCTCAACTTCCATGCCCCCGCTGCAGTACAAAGATTAATTTTGTTGTTAGCGAGTTCATTTGATTGATCATAGCAAGCAATGATTGAAACAACGTTAACCGCATTGAATCAATATCACTTTTGCACTCGCAATTAATGTTCTTGCACTCTCAGAAAATGAAAACTACAACTGACTTAAAGCCACACAGCCTGAAATCAACTGAAGATAAAAGAAGACATTAAATGTCTCAAGATCTCAGCAGAAGTTCTTTTTGAGAATTAACAGGTTTAGATGTTGATGTTTTACTGAAAATGTTTGTCACCATTTTGGTGGTCAGTGTTGTAGTAAACACTATTACAAAGACCACTAATTCTCACAAAAAGTCAAGAGTGAAACTGCCCAACTAAAGGAAATACTGACCACCAAAATGGTGACCAAACATTTTCAATAAAACATCAACATCTGAACCTGTTAATTCTCAAAAAGAACTTCTGCTGAGATCTTGAAAGATTTAATGTCTTCTTTTATCTTCAGTTGATTTCAGGCTGTGTGGCTTTAAGTCAGTTGTAGTTGTGTTTCATTTTCTGAGAGTGCAAGCATGATGTTGAACCAATATTACATTGTAACCCTGATTCAATGCCATTTCCATTGATTTTTGTTGAAATTTCAACATTTTTTCAACATTAATTGAGGGCGCAAAAGTCATATTGATTCAATGCGGTTAACGTTGACACATTAACACTGATTTAACATTGTTTCGATCATTGTTTGCTATCTGGGTTATTATTCTAATTGTATTATTTGACTAAATATAAGACATTTCTTAGGCAGTAAATGTGGATCTTTTAGATGAATTTGAGGAGTGCTGGTCTGGTCTTGACTCGGTCTCACCATGCCTTGGTCTCGGTGGTGGTCCTGACTACAACACTTCCATTCATGCTTCTTTCATACTGTTTAAAGCAGTATTTTAATACAGTAATGTAAAAGCTTTCTCTTTTTTTCTCTGTGTTTCTGCTTACCTGTACTGTTGTAGTTGTGGAAAGTCCATGTTTATCAGTGGCTTTAACATGAAAGGTGGACAAATTGTCTCTAAAACTGGATGCATCCAGTACATAGATCTGACCAGTGTTTGGCTCCACATCCAGCAGAGTTGTGGACTCCTGCAGGGAATACTGCAGTTCTGAGCTCTCGCCCACATCAGGGTCCCATGCCTGAGGGATACACAACGATATTTTAACCACATTTAAAGAAAAAAGAAAAAAAGAAAAAAAATCAACAAATAGGATTAATAATTCAAGTTTATTGACAGTAATGAAATACACTGTTAGACCTTGTCTGTAATCTACATTATGTTACTGTAAAGATAACCATTCACTAAATTAAAAACTCATTAACTAATTTCATTTGCAGAAACCGACTGCCATAAATTGTCCCACTGCCATTTAAATTTATAAACTAATATTTATAATATTTTAAGCATGTGAGCATTTTATTACTGTGAACATATTTCATTAGTGTCCACAGAAAATATCTTAAACAAAGAGATCACTAGCAACAACACAACCATCATCTCTTAAATATAGCAACACGCAACACATCATCAACATTTCTTTATCTTCTCCTGAACTTAAGCACAGGCTCTACTCTTCAGCACAATGGTGACACACAAAACTCAATTTTACAGTAAACTACTGGCAACAGTGTTGCCAGTATTCAACTGTTTCTTAACTTACAGTTTGTTACTGTTAAAATATATTTTGTGGGTATGTCTTTTTATCTTACACCTTTAACCCTTTCAACCCCACAGGAACATCCTCTAGTGTCCACACTACAAAGAGTAAAAGTAACATTGATGCTGTGTTGCAATAATTAAGTGAATGTGTAAGTGATGATTGAGCATTTATGATGAACACCTGCTGTTAACAAGCAGAATCATCAAAGAGAAGAGGAACAACAAGAACAGAAAAAAGGAGATGAGCAGAAAAACAACTACAACTGTCTTAAAGTCATTACAGATTATTACTCTTCTAACTAACCAGTTTGACTTTATTTCTAGAAGTTCTTATTGAGAATTAACAGAAGTTTAGATGTTGATGTTTAATTGAAAATGTTTGGTTTGATGTCACTATTGAGGAGATCAGTGTTTGCTTTAGTTGAGATCTTGCCACTGTGAAACTACAGTATGAGTTCCAACAACAATTTGTTACAATAAAGAACTTTTTTAAACACCCTGCAAAAAACAAAACAAAAAAAACAATCACATATATCAAAAATTAGCACATCAATCTCAACAATGGTGGCAATAAAAAAGGACCGTTCAGCTGCATAATTTATTCATGCTGCAGTGCATGCTGGGTGTTTTGTATTATGCTGGCATCCAGCATGCATTGTGACATGACATCTTTAAATGTCACCATTGTTGAGATTCCTATTCTGATTTTTGATGTCTCTAAAGAATGCAGTGCCTTATGTACTACATGACTTCAATATTTTTTCTAAATAAATGATTACTGAAACATTGCTGGATCTCATGCTTTTAAATCACAGACAAAGTATCATCAATAAATATAAAATACCCATGATATCAAAGATTAGAAAAGAGATCAGTGAATTAGACAAGCCCAAGACTACAACAGCCAAAAACACCTTATCAACTTCCAGTTTGCTTTTTCTTGCTATAACAAATGTATTTTATAAACACTCCGTTAAAGCAGCCAGAGAAAGTTAATGTCAAAGAGTGAAGAGCCCAAATAAAGCAGACACTGGTCACCGCGATGGTGACTACAAACTTAATTATTTTCAATAAAACATCAACATCCATATCTGTTAATTCTCAACAAGAACTTCTGTACATGTATGAAAGAAATAATGTCAAACAGGTTTGTAAACTGGTTTGACACTCAGTGTGGCTGAAGTCAGTTGTAATTCTTGTGTTTCTGTTCGTGTCTTTTTTCTGGTCTTGTTTCTCTGTCCTTCAGTGATTCTGCTTATCAGGTGTTCATCAGTGTCTGAATTCACTCACTTCTTTTCATTCTCTCTGTCAAGTGGACTATATTAGTGAACTAATGTAGGGAATAGTGAATGAGGGTATAGGTGTGATTTAGAACACAGCCTCTGACTGTCGACTTTGAGCGATGTTAACTCACAGTATATTCCTGTATTCTACTTTCTTGAAAAAAACAAATATTACCCAGAATGCATTTTCTACAGAATATTACTATTTTAATGGAAAATGGTTTGTTACTGTCAGAATTTGGCCATTTTTCTACAGCAAGGTCTAACAATGTATCACAAAATAAACAAAAAAAATGAAATAACTCAATACACATGAAAGTATTTAATAATTTAAGACATTTTTCTTTATATAAAACCTTTTTGGCATAAAGTGTTCTTTTAAATTGTCCCAAGAATCCTAGGGTTCTATAGAACCCCAATGAACCTTTTTTTTTCTTCTAAGAGTGGCTTAGATGCTTTGGGGTCAAACATTTCAGACATTTTTATATGTCAGGAGAAAAAAGTAAGTCTAAGGGTTTAAACAAATCACTGGCCCTTTAGTATGAGCAATGGCAACAGAAACAGTGATGTTTGCTTTATCCTCAGGTCATTATAGATCTGAGTACATCCACTGCATTCATAACTGATATCTATACCCAGCCACCATTAATACACACTTACCTGGACCTTCACTAAAGAAAATTTGTATGGAGAGACACTGAAAATGTCTGCTGTATATATTTCAGCATCAAACACAGGAGCCTCATTCACATTCTCAACCTGAACACTGACCTGAGGATAGTATGAGAAAGAAAGTCATAATTATCTGTGATTCATTTTAAGAAGAGAAACTTTGGCTTTGACATGCTTAGGCCAAAAACATTCTCTATAAGTATACAAAGCTACACAAGCTTGTGTCATTGCATGTCAGAATGCAAATGCAAAACAAATTGCTTTCCCAATTAACGCAAATTTTATATTTGTAATATAAATATACATTATGCATTAACATAAATTGCATACTTGTGTAGAGTTTGTTTCTGGTCTTAATTTGAAGTAAGTATTGTACCATTGTCTCTGCAGTGTTTGGAGGAGTTCTGGAGTCTATGGCCTCTACTGTGAGGATGTACCACTCCTCTTCCTCCTTGTCCAGCGGTCTGAGAGCTTTTATGGTTCCCTCACCATCCACAGAGAAGACATCCTCGTGTGACTTCATGTTATATCTGACCATAACCACTGGATCACCTGTTAATGCCCTGACCTTGCCCACTATTGACGCCTCAGGTTCATTCTCTTTAATTGTGAATTTGTAGGAGGAGCTTTCAAAAGCCACAGTCTCAGTGAAAATGGCAATTTTGAAATAGATCAAAACTACAAAAAAGAAATCAGAAGAAATCATAAAATTGAGATTTGAATACTGAAAATAATAATTGCTTATTTTATATACATTGTTTTAACACGAGATTTACTAAAAGAAATTATGCAAACCAAACCCAAACCTTCAGCAGATTCTGGTGGTGTTCCATGATCTGTCGCTATAGCAGTAAGGGTTAGCAGTGTGTCTTCTGTTACCCCGCTAAGGTCAGAGGTCAAAGTGATGTCTCCTGTTTCAGCATCCAGTGTGACCATTGAGGAGTCTTTAGAGAACCTACAGAAAGACAACATTCATGCATCTGTCTTAAAGGTGTCATGTAGGGAAGTGTGTTCATGTGTAACCCCTCTGGTTCAAACTGTCTACTCTAACCCAGCTAACAGAATTTTGTTATAAGAACGTTCTCTAAATATTCAGTGTTGGTTCTGGGAACATTAAAAACATCCAGTTTTCTTGACGTTACAGGAACATTTTTATAAGGTATAATGTTTCTCAAACGTTCTTTCAACTTAATTTTGATCTAAAATTCAACATTGTAGGAATGTTGATTTGTAACATTCCAAGAACATGAAAATGTCCAGTTTCCTTAATGTTAGTAGAATGTTATTTATGATGTTCCTGAAACATTCTTTCAATCATTCAAACACCTGCTGTGAACAAACACTGAAAGAAAGAGAAATAAGAACACAAACTAAAACTTTCTTCAGCCACAGCCTTAGATGAACTGAAGATAAAAGACATTACATTTCTGAAGATCTGATTAAACAACTCCACAAACAGCATTACCAGCTTCACTTATTACTAACCAGATTGACTTTATTTTTGTCACAGGTCTACAGAAGCTCTTATTGAGAATTAACAGAAGTTTAGATGTTTTGTTTGAGGTCACCATCATGGAGGTTGGTGGCTGCTGTAGTTGAGCTCTTGAGCCCTGACTTTTATAGAACTACTTGTTTATCAGCAATTGCAGGTATTTTCAAAAAACATTTTTTCATTGATAATGAAACTCAACATGTCTGTTTAATAACAGACAAATAACTAACTAAAACTAACTAACTTGTTAACTAAAGAAATTGAATTTCTGTATTAAACTCAACCAATGTGAAAAATACAATTTATAACACTGTCATTGTTAACTTTTTGTTTAAAACATTGTTTTGTGTCATTTATACACTCACAGACATCAACATTCGGCATATGAAACACAACAATGGTGACATGCTTCATGCCAGCATACAAAATACATTCAAGGCTCCCAGCATGAATTCCGACATGAATAAATTATACAGCTGATTTAAAAAAAAAAAATTTATTGTCACCATTGTTGAGGTTTGTATGATGACTGCTGATGTCTAAGTAGTTTTTGCCAATCCACCATAAATCGGCCTATGCTCAGCATGTGTTTGAATGATTGAAAGAATGTTTCAGGAACATTGTATTAACCTTTAAATAACATTCTATTAACATTAAGGAAACTTTTATCTATATTTTTATTATTATCTTGGAATGTTGAATTTTAGATCAAAATTAAGTTGAAAGAACGTTTGAGGAGCATTATACCTTATAAAAACATTCTTGAAACGTCAAGAAAACTGGACGTTTTTAATGTTCCCAGAACCAACACTGAATATTTAGAGAATGTTCTTATGATAAAATTTTCTTAGCTGGGAAGTAACCCAGGTCTGCTGGAATGGTAGTTGGATACTCTAACAAGGAGGCTAAAGACCTCAGTCTCTAATGTCGGTCACTAGAGCACCTCTTGAGATCAGGGGAATGAGATTTACTCGCACAGCTCTTACCGGCCCATGTCCATTACACATGGTTTTGCCTTTATATTATTGATCATAAAAAAATGGAAGTTTAGTCTTAAGCTTACCTGTAACTAATAAGTGCGTTGCTTCCAGCATCTTTATCTGTGGCCGAGAGCGTCAGCAGCACATCTCCAACCTTGGCGTCTTTAACCAGAATGCTTTTGCTGTAGGTGTCGGAGCTGAAAACTGGAGCGTTGTCATTGACATCTGTGATACTGACCCTCACTGTGGTGATGTTCTGCAGAAAATGAAACCAAACCACAATTTTGTAGTACAGACTAAAAGTTCATATTTGCGTTGTCTAATATCAAGCTTAAGGACTGTATTAGAGTCAGGAATCCAGAGCTTTTAATATTGACAGAGTTAGATCCACAGTGCAACTTCCCAGCTAACAGAATTTTGTTATAAGAATGCTCTCTAAATATTCAGTGTTGGTTTCAAAGATTTGATTCCATGAAGCTTGAAAACACTGGAAAACCAAGCAACATGTTCTATCTTGGAAAACGGTTTCTATCCTAGCAGATATTTACACTCTGATTTCTGTATATTGCATAAAGCCTGATGTTCAGATTGACTTCTTTCTGTACAATCGCAAAACTGAATTGACATACAAAGTGACATTAGGGAAATCGTAAAAATAATAAGAAATTACATTTCCCTGTGGCATCCCATGATCCACAACAACAATGATCACATCGTACAAATCCTGTGTCTCTCGATCCAGCTCATTGACAGCTAGAAGAGTCCCATCCTAAAGAGCAGAAGGATTTATTATTATTATTATTATTATTATTTAAATAAGATCTGAACATCTGACAATACATTGCCATGTTTATAGGTCAAGGTCCTCACCTCTCTGAATCTGAATATTTCACTGTGTGAGTATGTAGTGATGGTGACACGTCCGTTGTCTCCAATATCAGCATCTGTGGCTAAGATTTCACACACCTCTCTAGGTGATGAGCGTGTGTATGCACCTTCCTGAATCTCAATGGTCTCTGGGAAAGGAAGGAATTGTGGGTTGTTGTCGTTGACGTCCAGAACAGTGATGATGACCTGAGCTGTGGAGCTTAAACCATCGACAGGCCGGTCTACAGCTATTACCTGAGAAAGACAATACAAACATGCCATCCAGAATGAAAAGTCATACTGAACATTTTGTAAATAGTTGGATTTAAGAAATGAATGTGATTGCTTTATACCTCTATATTGTAATTGTCTACAGTTTCTCTATCCAAGGTGGCGTCGCTCCGGAGTGATATTACTCCCTGACTGTTGATAATGAAGGTATCGCTATCCATGACAAAATAACCTTTAGAGAATCCTCCCTGTTTGGAAAGAAAATTAGAAATGGTAACACAGTTAACAGAATTTTGTTATAAGAACATTCTCTAATATTCAGTGTTGGTTTTCTTGACGTTAGAGGAATGTTTTTATAAGGTATAATGTTCCTCAAATGTTCTTTCAACTTAATTTTGATCTAAAATTCAACATTCTAAGAAGTTGATTAGTAACATTCCAAGAACATGAAAATGTCCAGTTTCCTTAATGTTAGTAGAATGTTATTTAAAGGTTAGTATGATGTTCCTGAAATATTCTTTCAATCATTCAAACACCTGCTGTGAACAAACACTGAAAGAAAGAGAAATAAGAACACAAACTACAACTTTCTTCAGCCACAGCCTTAGATGAACTGAAGATAAAAGACATTTTATTTCTGTCACACGTCTACGGAAGTTCTTATTGAAAATTATGTTTTAGATGTTGATGTCTTATTGAAAATGTTTAGTTTGGAGTCACCATCATGGAGATCAGTGTTTGTTTTAGTTGAGCTCTTGACCCTTGACTTTTGTTGAGGTGCTTCTTTATCTTTATCAGAGGTTGCAATTTTTTATGTTCCCAGAACCAACACTGAATATTTAGAGAACGTTCTTATACCAAAATTCTGTTAGCTGGGAAGTACCCGTATATCACAACAAACTAGGTATGTTGGCTTGACAAAGCCTTACATGAAAGTTTACATGGTTAATATGAAGGTTATTTAGGTCTTGTGTAGTTTACATATGTCTGCTTTACTTCTCTCACCTCATCCTCATCTGTAACCTCCAAAGATACCAGAGCAGTTCCACCTGCAAGGTTTTCATAGACGGATACATCGTACTGGTCCTTACTGAACACAGGAGCTTTATCGTTCACGTCCTCCACCCACACCGTTACAGTAGCACTGCTAGTGAGAACAGGGATTCCTCCATCTCGTACCTCCACTTCTAGATTGTAACGCTTAGCTTTTCCATAATCCAGCTTTTCAGCAAGGCTTATGGATCCAGACTCTGCATCAATGATAAAGACGGGTGATGTTGAAGAAGGCTCCTGTATGACAATGTGATAGGTCACGATAGCATTTGCTCCATCATCCTTGTCTGTTGCCATGGCATCTAACACGGCTGTTCCTACTTCAGCATGCTCAGACACTGTGATCTCATACTGTTGTCTGGAAAATATAGGAGCATTGTCATTAATGTCAGTCACGGAGATGTCCAGAGTGGTGGTGGTGGAGCGTGAGGGGCGACCCTGATCTTGGGCAGTGATCTCTAAGTGGTACACATCTTGGGTCTCCCTGTCAAGGGGAGCTACTAGAGTTATCACTCCTGTTTCCTGGTCCACACTAAACCTCCCAGCACCTCCCATGAGAGTGTACCACACTTCTCCATTAAACCCTGCATCTGCATCTGTGGCTGTAGTGGAAGTTACATCATCTCCCACCGTGTGATCCTCTGGTACTGAGACAGGAGCTAGGTGACTTATAAAAACTGGACTGTTGTCATTGATATCCAGCACCTCAACCAGGACTGATGCCTCGTCCCGGTTAGTTCCATCTGATATCGACAGCTGCACAGTGTAGCTGCTCTTCTCCTCAAAGTCCAGTTTGACTTTGGTCGAGAGAACACCTGTATCCTGGTTTATGGAGAACTTGTCAGCTTCAGTCTCAACTGTTAATATGACAGGAACAATAGGATCAAAGGACAGGAAGTCCACCTGTGAACGAGAGAGCACACATTGATTTATGATTACACTGTAGTTTACATATTTTGTGTCAATATTGCATAAAAAATTTGCATAAGAATTTATGTTTTACACATATTATGTTTAGTTTTAAAATGAACACAACCTGTGTATTTGTTCACAGCATCAACACAATCTGTGCAGCCAAGAACACCTGTAATGTGTTAGTATTACACATTTACACAACTTTGTGTTAATTTCCAAGGTGAAGACCAGGGGCCGTATTCACAAAACATCTTAAGGCTAAAAGTAGCTCCTAAATTGCCGATTATAGGAGAAACTCTTAAAAATAATGAGCGTGTCAGTCTTAATTTTAGGAGTCCTAAATTTTTGCTCTAAGAGTATTTCACAAAGCATTTTAGCACACTAAAACTAGCTCCTAAATCTGTGAAACGTTAGGAGTAGTCAAGAGGACTCCTATCGAAATAATGTTAAATCAATGTTAATGTGTCAACGTTAACATCATTGAATCAATATCACTTTTGCACCCTCAATTAATGTTGAAAAAATTTTGAAATTCCAATAAAAAAATCAATGGTAGTGGCATTGAATCAGTGTTTGAATAGAGTAAAAAATTAATAAATAATAAGCGTATTTGGTGTGCTGTCCAAAGGGATCGAGGGCTCCGAGCTTGGAATTTATCCCAAACCCAAAGTTATCTCCGTATCCCCAGCTGAGAGTGAGGGACGGGGTGGTGGAGGGATGCAGAAAACTGTCGAAGTAACTATAGGCGAGTCGGCTCTCGCCTGTGTATATATTCCTCCTTTCGAGCTGATTAGAAAGACCATTTGAATGTGTTTCTCCTAAACTTTGTTTATAAAACATAATTTGTCACTTGCATTGTGCATTCTCTTGAGATGAAGACATCCTAGAGGCGGACAATTAACTGTAATATACTTTAATTAGTTTTAATTAGTGACACTTGGCCTACATTTTAAAACCTTTATTTGAATATGACAACATTTTTATTAAAAATATTTATTTGAATATGGCAACATTTGTATTTTAAGCATGACACCTCATTCTACAAAGAGCCTTTGAAAAACATATTTAACGGCTCTGATTCTACAATATTTCTATGATTTAATTGCTGACTCCTCCCCCATCAGCCAATCACTGTGTGTTTACTCCATTGCAACGAGGTCAACCCCGCCCTTACTCTTAGCTTAAGACTTCTCTCTATTCCTTAGTAAAAGTTTGTCTCAGCAGCTTTGTGAATAGGTTTTAAGAGAACTTTTACTGCTATTTAGGAGAACTCTTAGTGGTAAGATAAAATGTTTCGTGAATACGGCCCCAGACCTCCAAAACCAAGACCATTCAAGACCAGAGGTGTGGCTGAGACCAGACCTTCCAAGACCAAAACCAGACAATTCAATCCAATCAAGATAATGAATTAATTGTGTGACTATTGAACATTAGTGATGAGCACCTGCTGTTAAAGGTGCTACAGAGGATCTTTTAGTCGACTGAGAAACCAAAGACTGTTACTGAGTTTTTGAAATGAGCGCATGCGTAAGAACAACCCCCCTCCTTCACAGCACCCCCCTCCTTCACTTTTGAGGGAACGCCTCGTGCACGAGTATTGGAACACGAGTGTTTACCACCGGCATTCGCTGTGTCGTGGATTCATTATGTCGGACTCACCGCAGGTAACTCATAATCTGCAGTTGTTACTCCTGTCTCCTGACAAAAACATTGCATGCGGCGCCTGTAGAGTGTGGAAAGTTACTGGAGAGCGCAGCCACGCTCGTCTCTCACAAGGAACGTCACGGCAGTGATTGAAAAGCCAGAGGGCCAATCGTTTAAATGATTGGCTGATGTTTTTAGGGCCCTACCTCGTGCACAGATGATGTATATTAGTATTATTCCTTTCAGTGCACCTAATAAATAGTTATTTATCAGTTAGTAAAGACAGTTTCAAGTAATATTGCAAAAATGTATAAAACAAAACATCCTCTTTAGCACCTTTAACAAACAGAATCACCAAAGGAGAAAATCACAATTTTAAGTCACCATCATGGAGATCAGGGTTTAGTTAGTTGGGCTCTTGACCCTTGACTATTTAATATTAGATTTTGTTTGGCTGCTGTTACTGAGCTATACAGACACGCAAAGAGAAAAGATGATCAGGTGGTGTTGGTTATGTTTTCACATATCCATTAATTGACCTGAATCTCTGAGTTAGATTTACATGAATAATTACAGCAGCACTGTGATTCAACAGCAGAAGATCAGCTGTTTCAATATAATCTGAAAAATTTCTCAAAAGTTGTTGATTTAAAAGGCACACACAAACATCAAGAATCAGCCTGTGAATCTCAACAATGGTGACAAGCAACATATTCTGATAAACAGATCAACTCTGAACATTAGAAAACAAGCTACTAAAAAGTCACATAAACAGAAAAAAATAAAATAGTGAGAATAAAGGAAATTACTAAGACAATTCAGCTCATAATTTATTGATGCAGCAATGCATGATGGGAGCCATGGATAAATTTTGATTGGTGGCACCCAGAATGCACTGCAGCATGCTTTATTATTCTCACCACTGTTGAGATTCACAGGCTGATTCTTGATGTCTGTGTGTGCCTAAATCATCTTTTGAGAAGTCCCTTAGGTTATATTTTAAAAAAAAGCTGATCTTCTGCTGTAGAATCACAGTGCTGCTGTAATCAATAATGTAAATCTAACTCAAAGATTGGGCTCTGAATGAGTTCAGATATTCAGGTCTAATAATGATTATGTAAAAACATAACCAACACCACCTGATCATCTTTTTTTTGTTGTTTGTCCAGTTGTTATAATTAAAATTACAACAGCCCAAAACAAAATGTTAAAAAGTCAAAGGTCAAGAGCTTAACTAAAGCAAACACTCATCTCCATGATGGAAACTTAAAAATTGTGATTTTCTCCTTTGGTGATTCTGCTTGTTAACATCAGATCACCTTCCTGACACATTTACTGTGTTAAAATCATCACACAATGAATGTGTCAAAATTAACAAAATGAGTGTTGTCCCTAAACTCACACACTGATGTGTAAGAATTTAGCCAATTTGAGTCGTTTTTTAACAAATGCAAATTTTCAGAATGTCTGTGTTTGACACAGTGAATGTGTCAAAATTAACACAAAATTAACAAAATTAAGTGTTGTCCCAAAACACAAGCATTGATATGTAAGACTTTTTTTGACTGGACTTGACAGATAGATCATTGCAAATTTGGTCTTCATGTTCAGAAGTAGCACAGGTGTTTTATTTTGTTGTTTTTTTCCTCTTTCCTTCAATGATTCTGCCTGTTAACAGCAGGTGTTCATCACTACTGCTTGATTAATGACTTAATTATCTCATTAACTTCACTCTTGAATGGTCTTGGTCTCGGTCTTGGAGGGTCTGGTCTTGACTACACCTCTGGTTAACCTTCCAGACACATTCACTGTGTTAAAATCATTGACTCAATGAATGTGTCAGAATTAACACAACAAGCGTCGTCCCTAAACTCACACACTGATGTGTAAGAATTTAACAGTTTGAGTCAGTTTTAACACATCCTTTCTAAGAGTGTTGTTACTGTATGTGAGAACTCAAAATTGATTAACATTTAAAGGCAGGGTAGGAAATTTGTTCCAGAAACCTTTTTTGTTATGTTGGTTCAAAGTCTCTTCACATTCTGATAGCAATCACTAAGTTAAAGGGTTAGGTCACCCTAAAATGAAAATTTTCATTTTTGGGTGAACTAACCCTTTAAGTGGTTTAAATATATTTATATGTAAATATATTGTCTGTGGAAGGCGGAGGACCATAAAGTGTTTATCTAATCATTGAAACTGGTCCTATGCCCTACCTGCCTTAAACCTCTAGCATGATTAACAAAATTTCTACCACTAGTCCATCAGAACAACCTAATTATTAATTAATTATTAATTATTAAATAATTATTTTCTGTTATAGCGACACCAAGTGGCCCAGATCTGCCATTTTTTGCATGTGTCCTCAGGCTGAGGCCATACATAAGTGTACCAAGATAAGGTAAAATATCTCTTCAGTTTTTAGTACTTTAAATAAACATTTGTTAGTCAGCTGGTTGTCATTTAAAAGACCATATTTGTGTCATAAATAGTTTTTACAGATACAGAAGCAATCCCTCATAGAAGATCTTATAAAGAAACCCTTTGTGCTTGTAAGGACCTTCACAATGTCTGCCTCTGACTGATCCTCCTCTACTTGTCCCTGGTAGGTCTTCTGAAGGAACCGAGGATGAGAATCTCCAAGTGCTTGGACATCCACCATTGCAGAAGTTGATCTGCCGCCCCCTAATGTTTGTAAAAGAAGTGAAATGCTATTTAAGCCAACAGTAATGTATCCACAATCATATATACTTCCATCAAATGTCTTCCAGGACACACATGGTATCTTACCATCTTTTGCAGTCACATAGAGTGAAAACTGAAGGATTCTGTTTTCCACCAGTGGGATTGTCTGAACTAGCGTAATCTCTCCATCATTCTCATTAATGCCAAAATAACCTTCTTCATTTCCAAACTCAATGGAGTAGCTGATTTCACTATTTGGACCTTCATCCAGGTCTGTTGCTTCAACCTTACATGAAAATGTATGTACAGTAAGTTTAGTTAGTAACTTTATTCCAATATTTATGGTATAGTAGTCATATTATAATGACATAATGGTTCCATAATCTCCAGAAATTTACTAAAATATAGATTTTTCTGGAAAATGATTAAATGACTCAACAAAACAATAATTCATCACCTTGACAACCTGCATTCCAATAGTCTGATTGCCGTAAACTTTGCCCTGATACTTAGAAGTTGTAAACTGTGGACTGTTGTCATTCTCATCCAGCAGGACGATGGTCACGTCGGCTGTTGCTTTGTTGGTGGAAGGAGGGTTTTCTTGTGCTTCAACCTTTAGATTTTGGAGAGAAAATTGACATGCTTATTATGCAGTGGTGTTTGAAAACACAATGTTATTATAATTCTTCATTCTGAAAATTGTTAATGAGATTTGTTGTTACCTGAAAACTGAAGCTGGCTGTGGCTTCTCTGTCTAGGTCTGCAGAACTTTTCACCAGTATTGTTCCATCAGGGCTGATGGAAAAAGGTACGGATTCTGGAATAATCTGGAATGTTCCCACAAATCCTTCCTAGAAAAGAAATCACTTACTAAGTTCTTTTCCAATTTATTTATTTATTTTTATTTTTGTCCATGTCATATTTTCAAATTTGCAAAGATGCAAAAATAAACTATTTAATTAAAAATATGCATAAATTATATATGTGTTTTATTTCATTTTATATTATTTATTTTCTTTAACAATCAGACAGTGATGTTTTGAGGAACATTACCAGGTCTAGATCGGTGACTCTAGTCTGAAGCACAAACTGATCCTGAGGTGAATTTTCCAGAATAGATACGGTGTACTCATCCTGGTCAAATTTCGGAGGGTTGTCATCCATATCATCAATGGTGACGGACAGAACAGTGTTAGCCGTCTTACTGGCGTCATCCTGCTGAGTTGCCTGTTTATAAAAGAAAATCATGAATAGAAAATATAAACAAACACAATACTGAAATCTCTTCAGATTTTTAACACCTTAAAGGATTAGTACACTTTTAAATAAACTTTTCCTGATAATTTACTCACCACCATGTCATCCAAGATGTTCATGACTTTCTTTCGTCAGTTGAAAAGAAATTAAGGTTTTTAATGAAAATATTCCAGGATTTTTCTCCATATAATGGACTTCAATGGCTTCCTACGGAAGCCCTGAACCGCATGGTGAAAAAAAAAAAAAAAAAAACTTGGTAGGGAGGAAAAAAAAAAAATCGAAAAGTTTATCTCGTTATTTCAACATAATAAGTCGTTATAACGACATAATATCTCGTTATTTCAACATAATAAGTCGTTATAACGACATAATATCTCGTTATTTCAAGATATTAAGTCGTTATAACGACATAATATCTCGTTATTTCAAGATATTAAGTCGTTATAACGACATAATATCTCGTTATTTCAAGATATTAAGTCGTTATAACGACATAATATCTCGTTATTTCAACATAATAAGTCGTTATAACGACATAATATCTCGTTATTTCAAGATATTAAGTCGTTATAACGACATAATATCTCGTTATTTCAAGATATTAAGTCGTTATAACGACATAATATCTCGTTATTTCAAGATATTAAGTCGTTATGACGACATAATATCTCGTTATTTCAACATAATAAGTTGTTATAACGACATAATAAGTCGTTATTTCAACATAATAACTCTTTATTATCTATCAAGTATTTGTGCATCTGTAAGTTTGACACCCCTGACATTTGCACTGTAAATTGTTTTATTTACTATGGTCTAATAAATTTAACCTCAATAAAGGTTAGCCTGGGATGAACGCAAATTCCCATGATAAACCTCTGGGATTTTGGAGCACCAACTTGTAACAGTAGTTCAACATAACTATTGCACTCTTTAATTGATTCCCTGTCTTATTCTGCCCTCTAGTGGGTAATATCGAACATGCTGCTAACCCTGCCCAATAAATACTTTTAATGTTATTAAACACTCGTTAGGCAGGTTATTTGCACTTTTATAACATAGTTTTAATTTTTATTGAAAATAAATGCCTTTTTTGATATGTGATGTAAAACTAGAGAAGAACGAACTCGGCAAAAGGCGGATTCGAAACCGTGGCGATCGAAGTAAAAGCTAAACTGGCGGTTCAATACTTTAGAGTTGCACCACTAGGGAAGTTGAAAAGTGAACCTCCTTTATCATACTTGATAGATAATGAAGAGTTATTATGTTGAAATAACGACTTATTATGTCGTTATAACGACTTATTATGTTGAAATAACGAGATATTATGTCGTTATATCAAGATATTAAGTCGTTATTTCAACATAATATCTCGTTATAACGACATAATATCTCCTTATTTCAACATAATAAGTCGTTATTTCAACATAATAAGTCGTTATAACGACATAATATCTCGTTATTTCAAGATATTAAGTCGTTATAACGACATATCTCGTTATTTCAACATAATAAGTCGTTATAACGACATAATATCTCGTTATTTCAACATAATAAGTCGTTATAACGACATAATATCTCGTTATTTCAACATAATAACTCTTCATTATCTATCAAGTATGATAAAGGACATACACTTATTAATGTCCTCAGTGGCGCAATGCTAAAGTATTGGACCGCCAGTCTAGCTTTTACTGCGATCGCCGCGGTTTCGAATCCGCCTTTTGCCGAGTTCGTTCTTCTCTAGTTTCACATCACATATCAAAAAAGGCATTTATTTTCAATAAAAATTAAAACTATGCTATAAAAGTGCAAGTAACCTGTATAACGAGTGTTTAATAACATTAAAAGTATTTATTGGGCAGGGTTAGCAGCATGTTCGATATTACCCACTAGAGGGCAGAATAAGACAGGGAATCAATTAAAGAGTGCAATAGTTATGTTGAACTACTGTTACAAGTTGGTGCTCCAAAATCCCAGAGGTTTATCATGAGAATTTGCGTTCATCCCAGGCTAACCTTTATTGAGGTTAAATTTATTAGACCATAGTAAATAAAACAATTTACAGTGCAAATGTCAGGGGTGTCAAACTTACAGCCCGGTGTCCAATCTAATTTGAACTATAATAAAACATAGAGATGCACTAGTCCAGGGGCCAAAAACGTTTTTTACGTTTTTTTTTAATTATTATTCTGGGCTTGCAAACAAACTGCTTTGTAATATTTTCTAAAGATATAAAAATCAAAATAGGTGCTAATATATTGAAATAATAGGACACGGAGTGTCTATTTACAGTAAGTGCAAATAGCGTCCCTTGTTGACAAACACTCTTTACAGTATAGTTCCAATGTCTGGTTGGGCCACTGAAGTTTAAAAAGGGACAGTTGTAATTCGATGTATTCAGTGGCGTAACAATAGCATGTAGGGTTTCAGATTTTGGCTTTTAAAGCGATCGCAGGGTCGAATCAGCATTTTGCAGAGCTCACCCAATAATAGAGCTCACTCCTATTTTCTCATCATATACATTTTCAATAAAATGAAAATAATGTTCAAAAAGTGGAAATAAAATGTGAACAAGTGTTTAATAATATTAAAAGTGTTCATTGAGTAGGGTTGGTGGAAAGTGGAGGGTTTTTTTTCTCCCAATAATGCAGCATCCATTTAATAATTTTAATAAATATAATCATTCTATATGATATTATTGCATCCTGTACAAAAATACTGAGGTACAAATAGTATCTGCCAATAGCAGCCTACAGCATCTAAATACTATTTACACTTCTTGCAAAGAACTGATAAGCTACTTTTACATGGTGTCAATAGAATATCGCTATTTTCACCTAGTATAAATAGCATATCGTGAAAATGCTGCTATTGTCATTTAGTATAAATAGGATGTATCGGTATTTTCACTTAGTGTAAATAGCATCTACAGTAGGGGTGTCAAACTCATTTTAGTTTGAGGGACGGACTGGAAAGAAATGAACCATATGCGGGCCGGATTACCTTCGTCTTATAATAACTTTAGTGTGCTGATAGTTACATTAATATTAAACATATGAACAACAAATTAATTTGCAAGAAAACTGCATTTTTTTGTTTTGTTTTGTTTACAGTGAAAAGACTATTCGATTTTTAAAATTATTTTTTATTTAATATTTTTTATTAGCATCTATTTTGATTTATCATGGCCAATTTCAATTTTTATAAGAAGCAAAACGTCTGATTCTGATACTGGTTGCAGATTTTTTTTAAAGCAAATTTATTTGTTGTTTATTTTTTCACAGGCCAAACTGGCCTTAAACAGATATCTCTTTGATATTAGAGGCAAACACTGGCATTTGGATATTAGAGGCATTTTTATCATAGTCAAAGATGTTATGCACATGAGCATGAGCAGTTGTTTTTAATTTAAATTACTGAATAATTTCAAGATTAACAGCAAAAACTAGGTCTGGTCTGACTTTAGCTTTGTGAAATTATGCTACATAACAAAACAAAATCAGCAGACGGACTGAATGAATATTACTACTTTATATGGAGATAAGAGGAAAAGCCATCAAAACTTTTCTTAAAAACAGTTGCCTTCGGAGATATATTCATATCAATCCCACTGTAATATTTATATTATTCTCCCTATTTTTCGCAAACAGTGAGCTTGTGCATGGTACAGTAGTTCCTCTGCTGGCGGGTCTGTTCTCTTTGTGTCCGTATTCAGCGTGTTAAAGTCCTGCTTACATACTTCGTAAATACACAGATGAAATTTTGGGAAAATATTACAAAGCAGTTTGTTTGCAAACCCAGAATAATAATTAAAAAAAACCCGCTTAAAAACGTTTTTGGCCCCTGGACTAGTGCATCTCTATGTTTTATTATAGTTCAAATCAGATTGGACACCGGGCTGTAAGTTTGACACCCCTGACATTTGCACTGTAAATTGTTTTATTTACTATGGTCTAATAAATTTAACATCAATAAAGGTTAGCCTGGGATGAATGCAAATTCCCATGATTAACCTCTGGGATTTTGGAGCACCAACTTGTAACAGTAGGTCAACATAACTATTGCATTCTTTAATTGATTCCCTGTCTTATTCTGCCCTCTAGTGGGTAATATCGAACTTGCTCTCGATGAACGCACGATCAACATCAGCCATCTTGCAAACAGACAACCGCCTAGCACTTGCCCCTCCCACAAGAAGCGGATTTCGCCTCGGACGCGCGTCAATTTCGCTTCAAACGCTTGTTTTTTACGCGTGTCTATTTCGCTCTAGACGCGCGAATGCATTCAAAATGTTCAAGCGGCAAACTAGACGCGGTAGACGCGAATTTGACGCTCTATTCGCGTTTGGTGTGAACGCAGCATAAGGAGAATAATCCTGGAATGTTTTCATCAAAAACCTTAATTTCTTTTCGACTGACGAAAGAAAGACATGAACATCTTGAATGACATGGGGGTGAGTAAATTATCAGGAAAAGTTTATTTAAAAGTGGACTAATCCTTTAAGAAACGTCTGATACCTGTATGTAAACAGTTATCTGGTCTATTTCCTCTCGGTCTAGTGCCGTTGTCACTGAGATGACTCCACTGTTTTCATCGATTACAAAGTTGCTCTGATATTCATTTGGAAAGACTGAAACAGAAATGGATACATGCTTTGTTATTATCAGAAACCTAAATCAGAATCACACTCATCACTCCACACAGGGATTGGAGATTGCGCTGCACAGACACAGAAACATTCAGGAGCGCAAAAACTTGTTAATGCTGCCCTGTGAATTATACCATTAAGTATCTCAGCAAGGAGGTGGTAATGTCTCTGAAGTAATTAAACTCACAGATTCATTGCTGGTAGAGAGATGCTGCACAGATGCAGATGATTCACATCTCTCTCTCTCTCTCTCTCTCTCTCTATCAATTCAAATTAAAATTAAAATTAAAATTCAAAGTGTGCTTTATTGGCATGACAATTGGTACAATGTATTGCCAAAGCATTTGATTTCTACTGTGAATCAAAATACATGTACATGTACACACATAAAAAGTAAGTAGAACAATCAGCATTCAACATTTTAGATTTCTATGAACAATTTAAAATTCAGTGTGTGTGTGTGTGAGTCTGTGTGTGTGTGTGTGTGTGTGTGTGTGTGTGTGTGTGTGTGTGTGTGTGTGTGTGTGTGTGTGTGTGTGTGTGTGTGTGTGTGTGTGAGTCTGCGTGTTTGTGTGTGTGTGAGCACATTACTGATTAGTTGAATCCCTCTTTTTGTGACATCAATGTATCTTGCTGTTAGTAGGATACAATCTCTTTTTTTCACCTAATAAATGTTGAATTTGTGTTTTATTGTTTAACTTTATTAAGTTAGGGCAAAGTACTTCAAATTTTGGATAAAATGTCTTTCTGATTTCCTCATAGTTAGGGCAGCTGGTGAGGAAGTGTTGCTCTGTCTCCACTTCTCCCAGTCACAGTACGGGCAAATGCGGCTTTCTCTGGGCAGCCAGTTCTGGCTAATGGCTGGTTCAGATTACACAATTTTAGCCCGAATCTGTCGTAGGGATACGTAAACGACAATGGACGTCGGGATGCAAGAATTGATCATTTCATCTTGTATGTGTCATATTATACGACAACCGAAACCACGTCTGTGATAGTTCATTCATAGTTCGTGTTGCAGTGCATTCTGGGAGCCACCAATCAAAATTCATCCATGGCTCCCATCATGCATTGCTGCATGAATAAATTATGAGCTTAATTGTCTTAGTAATTTCCTTTATTGTCACTATTTTTTTTTTCTTTCTGTTTTTATGTGACTTTTTAGTAGCTTGTTTTCTAATGTGATCTGTTTATCAGAATAAGTTTCTTGTTACCGTCGTTGAGATTCACAGGCTGATTCTTGATGTCTGTGTGTGCTTAAAGGAAAGATTTTTTTTAAATTATTTTTATTCAGAACAACTTTTATGAAATCCTTCAGATCATATTGATAAAGCTGATCTTCAGCTGTAGAATCACAGTGCTGCTACAATCAATAATGTAAATCTAACTCAGAGATTGGGCTCTAAATGAATTCAGTGATTCAGGACAAATAACGATTATGTGAAAACATAACCAACACCTGATCATCTTTTCTCTTTGCTTGTCTGGCTGTTATAACTCAGTTACTACAGCCCAAACAAAATCTAATATTAAAAAGACAAGGCAAAGCAAACACTCATCTCCATGATGGTGGCTTAAAAATTGTGATTTTCTCCTTTGGTGATTCTGCTTGTTATCATCAGGTGTCTTCAATAATGGTCAATCATCACTAAATTAATCACTTAATTATCTAATTAAGTTTAACACTGCTTCAGTGGGTGGAATAAAAAATATGGCAGGACTTTTACTTTCTGACCCCTGGACTTTACACCTCTGGTCCTGAGGCTGGCTGTTAGTCGTGTTAGTTTGTTTTTGCAGCTTTAGCACCATCTGAATTAACCCCTTAACTGTCACGGTCCCGCTGGCCGGACGCCTCCCAACCAGCACACCCATGTTTAGCACATGGTTTAGCCCAGATGAAATGAACACTACTCAGTGTGAACACTACAGACTATTAAATGTAACACTGAATCAGTGTTGGAGTTAATGAGATAATTAACAAAAAATTAAATTAGTTAACTGCACAGTGGCACGGCTCCAGACTCGATACTACTGGTATCGGATGAGAGAGGATGTCGCCCTCTGGTGTCAAACCTGTTTAAGTTGTTCGTCCATGGCTAGGCCCCATAAGACACCACAGGCTCCTATGGGAAGCGTCAGAGTAGGAGCCCCTATGGAACGTGTTGCACTGGACATTATGGGGCCACTGAATGAGACGGAGCGACAGAAGTCTTATGTACTAGTGATACAGGACTACTTCACGAAATGGGTGGAAGCCTTTACCCTGGCTAATGATAAAGCTGAAACCGTGGCTGAAGTTCTTGCTTCAGAGTGGGTGTGTCGTTATGGGGCACCACAGGTATTGCACAGCGACCAAGGGCGAAATTTTGAGTCTGAAGTGTTTCAGAAAATGTGCTCGCTGTTTGGCATTGAAAAGACACGCACCGCACCATTTCGGCCACAGTCAGATGGCCAGGTGGAACGATTCAATTCCACTCTAAAACAGATCTTGGCAACAACAGCTGAACGCTGCCACTGGGATTGGGATCTTATGATTCCTTATGCAGTTATGGCCTACAGAGCAACCAAGCACAGTGCTACTCACCTCACCCCTAATTATATGATGTTCGGACGGGAGGTGAGTGAACCAGTGGACCTGGTAGCCGGTTTACCCCCTCACTCTGACGTAGTTTCTACTGCCCCTGAGTATGTCCTACACCTCCGACAACGCCTTGAGCTGGCACATCAGGTTGCCAGAGATGTGCTTGGTGAGTCAGTGGAACGTGCAAAGAAACAGTATGACAAGAATTGCTGCCGCACACGGTTTGAAGTTGGAGATGCTGTGTGGTACCTCATTAAGGGCACACGGAGGGCCAAGAACAAAATCAGGAAATTCCTTCCATCATACGAGGGGCCATTCTTCATCCTGGGACAGCTGGATGATCTGGTGTATCGCATACAAAAGGGGCCAAAGACTAAAGCAAAAGTAGTTCATCATGATCAACTGAAACCCTATCATAGTCACGAACCACTGGACAACACTTGGGGTATGGAGCTGGCCGGGACCGGGTGCCACCCCCGGTCATTGACATGGATACTGCAGACCTGGAGCTGTCTGGCCTATTTTCCAACGCAGGAGAGGAAAGATCACCCAGCAATACTCTAGATCCAGCAGGGAGCGCTACTGCCAACGAACCCTTGTTTTCTCTCGACATGGACTCTTCTTCCACTGAAGATGCTCAGGACAGTGGGGGTGGTACAACAGAACCACTTCCCCAATGGCATCATAGGCCAAAACGCAGACTGAGACCTCCTGACAGGTTTGGTGAATGGGTAGCTCACTGAGTTGATCAGGTTTATGGACCGTTCCAGAGATAAAGGTTGTCCGAAATACTTATAGTACACTGTTTATTTTAGTGATTGAAGTTAAAGAGTTATTTCATAGAAAAAAAATGTGTTTCATAACAGGAAACTGCTTCCTGTAAACATGGATATTTTGTTTTGAATTGTTCTTATAGGCTCTGGTCGCCTAGGTGGTGTAAATGACTAACTAAAGACTTGGACTGTACAAGATGGACTGCCCTAACCCCATGCATGGAATTTTAATGTAAAATGTGCATGTTAAAACAAATGCTGGAGTGGCATTAAGTTAAACAATTGCCATCCAGAGTAGGGGTAGTGTTGTAAAATGGTGCGGGCTCTTTAATAGCAGTTTTCAGTTTTGTTTTGGAGAGAAGAGGGAGAGGGCAGAAAGAATGTGTGGTTGCGACCGGAGCACTGTTATGTGGCTGTATTGTTGATCGGCGTTCAACTTTAAAAACAATAAATCTTCAGACCAAATCAAGTTGTAATTTGTTTACTCACTATAGCCGCTGAACAAAGGGAAAGGGAGTTAACCCCGAAGTTTAAATAGAAAGCTACTTCGGCCCTGGAGCAGTGAAAGTCTCCCCTGTCATCCTCGACCACGATCAGGGACAGAGCAGGAACGGTTAACATAAGATCAGTGAGTTAAGCCACTGCACAATGATTATATTCTTATCATGAACCCACTGAGCAAATTACGTCCAGAAGACGTCTTTTTGAGGTCTTGTCTCAGGTTGAAAAGACGTCCACTGAGGGGCCAGAATGAAAGTTTTTATGACGTCTTTTTTTGACGTCTTCTGGACATCCGATATAGACGAACACGCAGAATCACCAAAAGAGAAAAATCACCATTTTTAAGCCACCATCGTGGAGATGAGTGTTTGCTTTAGTTGGGCTCTTGACCCTTGCCTTATTAATATTAGAGTTTATTTGGGCTGTTAACTGAGTCATAACAGCCAAGCAAGTAAAGAGAAATGATCAGGTGTTGGTTATGTTTTCACATAACCATTATTTGACCTGAATCACTGAACTCATCTAGAGCCCAATCTGTGAGTTAGATTTACATTATTGATATGACAGAAGATCAGCTTTATCAATATGATTCAAATGATTTCAGAAAAGGTGTGTTGACATCAAGAATCAGCCTGTGAATCTCAACAGTGGTGACCATCAAAAAGTATGTTGCAGTGCATTCTGGGAGCCACCAATCAAAATTCATCCATGGCTCCCATCATGCATTGCTGCATGAATAAATTATGAGCTTAATTGTCTTAGTAATTTCCTTTATTCTCATATTTTATTTTTGTTCTGTTTATGTGACTTTTTAGTAGCTTGTTTTCTAATGTTCAGAATTGATCTGTTAATCAGAATATGTTGCTTGTCACCGTCGTTGAGATTCACAGGCTGATCATTTGATGTCTGTGTGTGCCTAAGAGAAAAATTTTTTTGCATGTGAAATCCTTCAGATTATATTGATAAAGCTGATTTTGTGCTGTAGAATCACAGTGCTGCTGTAATCAATAATGCGGATCTAACTCAGAGATTGGGCTCTAGATGAGTTCAGTGATTCAGATCAAATAATGATTATGTGAAAACATAACCAACACCTGATCATTTCTTTACTTGTCTGGCTGTTATGACTCAGTTAACTGCCCAAATAAACTCTAATATTAATAAGGCAAGGGTCAAGAGCCCAACTAAAGCAAACACTCATCTCCACGATGGTGGCTTAAAAATGGTGATTTTTCTCCTTTGGTGATTCTGCGTGTTCGTCTATATCGGATGTCCAGAAGACGTCAAAAAAAGACGTCATAAAAACTTTCATTCTGGCCCCTCAGTGGACGTCTTTTCAACCTGAGACAAGACCTCAAAAAGACGTCTTCTGGACGTAATTTGCTCAGTGGGAAGCAGCCACAGCACCTGATTGTGTTTTCTCTTGCTTTTCTTGCTATAACTAACACAGTTACAGCAGCCAGAGAAACTCTAACATTACAAAGACAAGTCAAACTACTCAACTAAAGTAAATACTGATCACCCAAAAAACCCAAACAAATTTTAATAAAAAATCAACACCAAAAAAACTCTCTCCTAATTCTCAATAAGAGCTTCTGTATATGGAGTTGTTTAATCCTCCTCTGCTGAGATCTTGAGCGATTTAATGTCTTCTTTTATCTAAGGCCGGGTTCACAGCGCGAGCGGCAGCAGAGCAGAAGCAGCGCGTATTTTTTCGGCGCCCATGTTAACAGATGAGAGCGCTCACACCGCACGCAGAGGCTGCGCGGCAGCGCGGAGCAGGAGCAGAGCAGAAGCAGCAGTGCTGCGATTGTTTTGTGTCTATTTTTGCTGCGCTGCTAACGCTCAATTAAAGTGAAAGTACACCTTTGATGGACAAAATAAATATGATTTCACACAAAAAGTGCTCAAAATGCACAGAATAAGCATATCTAGTGTGTTTTAACAAGAATTGAAGTATGTCATGAAAGAAAATCAATATTAAAAAATATTTATAGAAGATTTACTCATTTAAACTTGTTTTTAATTATTCAGTTTGGGCTAAAGTATGGTATATTATAGAAAACTAAACTAAACTAGCCAGAAAATATGATATATAAACATTATTTTAGTTATTACACAGACAGCAATATAGGCTCTTGCATACCCAAATCAAACCCGAGTTTGCTGTCTTTTTCGCCGAGTTTGCAGTCTTGTAAACATGTTCATGCGTCAGATGATGTAAAACACAAAGCTTACCTCATTTGTGTGCAGCAATGGATGACACGAGGCTTTTATTTATTTATTTTTATTTATTTTATGTTTATATATGTAAGTGTTTTACACCTTGCATGTTAACAAACTTTCAAGACTATCAAGTTTAACAATGACCAATTATAAAAACAAATTTATAGCTGTCTTTGTAAAGAAATGCTCACTTTATATGCAGCTTCGAGCCGCTGCTGTGACGCTGTACAAACGCTTCCAGTGTGAATACTCATGTGTCTCTGCAGCTGCAGTTCACGCTCACGCGCTGCTAACGCGCTGCTTCCGCTCTGCTGCCGCTTGCGGTGTGAACCCGGCGTAAGGCTGAGGCTGAAGTCAGTTCTAGTTCTAGAGTTTTTGATTTGTTCTGTTCTTGTTGTTTCTCTTTCCTTCATTCATTCTGCTTGTTAACAGCAGCTATCTTCATTAATTCTCAATCATCACTTAAATAATTACTTAATTATCTCATTAAATAAAACACTGATTCAGTGTTACATTTAACAGCCTGTAGTGTGCACTCTGAATAATGTTTGTTTCATCTGGGCTAAACCATGTGGGCCCTACAGATCATCAGGATCAACTCACTTAGAAATCAACTCACTTAGAAATACCAAGGGTTCACTCAAAGCAGGGAGAGTCTGCTTTTAGCTGTTATGCCAGCCGCAGCTGGAACCAGCTTCCAGAAGAGATCAGGTGTGCTCCTACAGTAGCCACATTCAAATCTAGACTCAAAACACATCTTTTTACCTATGCATTTGTTGATTGAGCACTGTGCTACATCCAAACTGTTTGCATCCTATTTTATACATATTATCTTTTTATTCTTTAATTTTATTTTTTCCTGTTTTTATTTCATTTTTAATGTATTTTATATCTTTTATGTATCATCACTGTTATTTCTATTCATGTTCTATTTTTATTCTTCTTCTTTATGTAAAGCACTTTGAATTACCATTGTGTATGAAATGTGCTATACAAATAAAATTGCCTTGCCTTGCCTTGCCTTACATGGGTGTGCTGGCTGGGAGGCGTCCTGCCAATGGGATTGTGACAGTTAAGAAGTTAGGGGTAAGGGGCTTTTTTCAATGTTCACCTCATGGTCTTTAAGGGCTTTAAAATGGTAAGAGTTGGTGTCACTCGTTTTCAGATGTTTCCAAAAATTGTATGGCTTTTTTCTCAATGTGGATTAATAGAGCGTATTTGCTTGAGATAAGAAAATATTTGAATTGCCCTTGTATGAGTTCTTGTATTTTGTGTTTATAATATAGTTAAGCAATGTCACATGAGCAAGAGTGATATTTTCTTGAATATCAGCAATATTTCAGAATGGGATCCCAGCTAACAGAATATTGTGATAAGAATGTTCTCAAAATATTCAGTGTTGGTTCTGGGAACTGTCAAGAGAAATGGAGTGTTCTCTTCCAAACAATCTGATCAAAAATTTTAAAATATATAATAAAAAGCATAAAATTGCTGAACTTGAAGAATCTCTGGGGTCTATGAAGTTTTCATATATGAGACATACAAAAACATATGCTGTGGGCTTGAGTGAAGTGTATACCACATGCTGTAAAGGTGACAAATGTTGCATTATGTGTGTAGGTGAACATGGGTTCTGGGGGATAGAAGCATTGTTGTGTGTAACTAATAAGAATGAAGACAGTTAGGAAATAAATGTCTAGCAAGGTAGAAATCTGATAAAAATGTATAATAAAGAAATGTGTGTATTGCTTAAGCCATTGACGCAAATAGGAAAAGCATTGATGCAAGTAAAAAAGGTGATAGACAAGTAACCTAGCAATTGATACATGCAGGTAATATGTAAATGCAAGAAGAAACCACATGTGCATAAATGAAGAGATAAAGTGCATCAAAAGAGAATATAAATACAGGGGCCTTTAGCTCTCAGGGGAATAGTAGTAGTAGTAGTGTAGTTTTTGTTATAGAAAGAAAGAGCATACAAGCAAGCAGCAAGCGGAAGCCAACGCCAGACCACAACCCTCAGAAGATCAAAGAATACACCTGATTTTCTTAGAGAAAACATATACTGAATAGAGAGGAGGGTAAGCTTTAAAATGTAATTATTTATCTGGCCCATGGATCTTCCAGCTTAGCTGGCATAGAGTCGTGTATTTAGCTTTTGCCTTCGCAAGAAATAATAAAATGAGAATGAGGACTGCCCTCAAACTCTGATAGTATTGTCTCAGTCTGTTTATTGTTGTAGAGTGAGAATCCATTTGGGGTATCAGAAGTTGACTGTCTGAAAAAGATAGATTTTTATAAAGATATCCTGACGGACTTTACAAAGTCAGTCAAGGTTGCCAACCAGTCGCAACAGAGTGGGCCGTGGGAGTGCATTAGCAGGCATAGCTGTCCTCTGAGGGTGAAAAGCCAGCTGTGGTGCACTGAATGGAAGGCTAACCCACTCCACCCAGGTAGGCTTGGTTGATATCTGAACTGTAGGCCTAGGAGGTACCGTAGTGATCAGAAGTAGACCCTGAGATAATATAATCTAAGAAGAAAATATTATATGCCTACCTGACTCCTCCTGAATCTATAAAGGTAAACCTTTTACAGGAGTTGAGTAATATGAATAGAGGAAGCGGCTTGTGACCAAGATAGTGTTACGTGGTCGCGGCAGAAACCACCCAGGGGGTGATGCGGCACAGAATGCTAAAAACGTCCAGTTTTCTTGATGTTAATACAGATAATCATTATTTGACCTGAATCACCAAACTCATTTAGAGGCCAGTCTCTGAGCTAGATTTACATTAATGGTTGCTTTTTGATGGTCACCACTGTTGAGATTCACAGGCTGATTCTTGATATATGTGTCTCTAAATGAAACACTTTTAAAGAGATTGGGCTCTAAATGAGTTCAGTGATACTTTCTGGCTGTTCTAATTCAGTTACAAGAGCCCAAACAAATTTTTTTTTTTTTTTTGTCTGTCCAGAAACTAGTAGTAGAAACATTTAATTTTATAAATCTTTTGTTATCAGCACCTGCTGTTATGCTGTAAATTACAGGCTCGTTGATGCCCGTGTCGCCATCTTGAGCTTTTATGGCCTCAGGAGTGACGTCTGAAAACTGTCCTACCTGTGCATGAACAGAAAAGACATGGAGGGTTTGATTTGTTTGATCAGACATGAGTTTAAAGTATTGATCATGATGTCATTTACCTGATTTTCCTCAATGGATGCCTTGTAGAGACTGTGATCAAAATAAGGGTTTAGATTGTCGAAATCTTCAACTGTTATTGTAACTGCTGTGGTGTCACTGAATTCTCCTATATCCTGCAAAGAAAGAGAGTTTTATTACTATCTAAAATTAACATTTCATTGTATGGAAAAAAACAGCTTGAGACTTTCTGCTAAACTTTTGCTTTTGTCTTCCACAGAAGAAAGAAAGTCATACAAGTTTGGAATTACTTATGGATGAGTAAATGATGACAGAATATTTCATTTTTGGAACTATTCCTTTAGTGTAAAACAATACACAGTGAAATGGATGTGAGTAGGATGTCAGAGAGTTTGTCTTTACTTTAGCTTGCACAGTGAAGATGTACTGTTGATTATTGTTGAAGTTCAGACGTTGTTTCAACCTGATGATACCGTCCTCTCTCACGTCAAATTCATCTGGTACTGGAGGCTGTCAGGACATATCATTTAAATGAGAATATCAGTAAAATCTAATATTAAAAATTCAAGGGTCAAGAGCTCAACTAAAGCAAACACTCATCTCCATGATGGTGACCTAGAAAAGTTGGTTAATATTATTGTAAAATTTGTGTGTAAATTTTCTCCTTTGGTGATTCTGCTTGTTAACATCAGATCCTTCCTGACACATTTACTGTGTTAAAATCATTACACAATGAATGTATGCGGCGGCAATACCATCTTGCTTTTTTCTTATCAGTATGAAAAAGACTAAAACTACTCAGTCAATTTTGCACATACAATTAAAAGTTATACTCAGTTGTAATTTGTGAAATGTCTTCTTTTATTTGTGTACACTCAGAGTAAAAACAAAATGTTGTGCTTTTTGCAAAATAAAGAAAACTAACATGATGCGTGATCTCTCGTCTCCCTCTGAACAAAGTCCAATCTGATAGTTCTCAGAAAATGTAACTTAGTGAATACTAATCACAAAAAATGAGACTTATGTCTAAACAAACTTTGAAATGTCAGGTTCTAAATTGTGTAAGCCAAATCGAAAACAAATATTCTCTGTTTATGTAATCTGAATGAAAACAGACCCATGTCAGACGTCCGTGAGTCAGCTCATTTTCCACTAATAAGGCCACGCCCACGGAGCGAGCGCTATTCAGACGCAAATACTGAGGCAATACATGTATATATCGTCACAATCGTGTATTTATTATCTTCAAAAGTGTCTATCTGCATGTTATATATCTGCCATGGTTAGTGATCTCTGGACACCTCTGTTAGTTCCCGGAATATCACATGGTATGCCTGTTCTTCTAACAAGTCATTTGTAGACTAAATGTGCACAGAGCGCCCTCCAGGTGCAAGTATGATTTAAAAACACAGTAGCCTATCCTGCCCTACAAAGGCAAAGTGCAGTAACTACGCAAACACTGAAACTGAGAAAAATGCCTTTAAAGTTTTTACACCAGCCAGTCAAACACGTTGTAGGTAGATTAGTGGTAATGCATTCATGTAATGCCTTCTTAGGAAGAAATTTTTTATAGATAAAAACCATGACCACTGATGTGACCTTTGACCTCCAAAATGTAGATACTGCACTCTGCCTTTGGATGACCTTAAACAACTAAAACACCATTGCAAAAGCAAAGTGCAGTATCTACAAACTAAATGTGTTCATCCAACTTTATTGTTGTTTCTTACTACACGTTGATTGTTTTCAATAACTTTAATATTTTATTTTTTGATGTTTGCATGTTGTGAATGTTAAAATTGCTCTGAGGACTGGAGTAATGATGCTGAAAATTCAGCTTTAATCAGAGGAATAAATAACATTTTACAATAAATCCACATAGAAAACAGCTATTTGACTATTTTTGATCAAATAAATTCCGCCTTCCTCTTTCAAAGACATTAAAGAAGTATTATTTCAAACTTGATCACCAGTGTGTAAAATAATGCATGTGAACTAATTAGAAAATGATATATTTTAGACACTTTCCTAACACGGGACATAGGCTACTTAAATATGTTTAGTTAGGCCATGTTTAGTATACGTTTGCGAATGATATTTCGAGTTTTATGAATAATTTTCAAATGATTGTGAAATTACTGAAGAAATCCTAATAACAGATACACAAACATTCACTCTTATCTGGCATGCTGAAACAACGTTAATGTTTCTGTGTCCATTGTGTGACGAATAACGTCATTAAAATATGAAAAATATGAAAAGGTCAGAAGTGCATGCCTGTAAATGAATGTCCGTTGTTTATTTATTTATTTTTTAATCAAACAGTAAAAGTGCCACGCTGCTCAGTTTCTGTGGACAGTAGACAGACAGACAGACAACGCTAGAGAGACTGAGCACACTAAGTTTTTTTTGGCTGAAGTGGGTCGGCCGCGCCCGCGCGAACGGAGGATACAGACTACGTAAATTTACTTTAATTTATTCTTCACATATATTTACATCGCAACGGGCCGGCCCACATTGTCCAGCGGCCAACCGGGAAAACTCTCGGTACTCCCGATGGCCAGTCCGCCCCTGATTACGTTGAGTGTATAGCCATCAATGGAGCAGCGCAGGTAGGCTAAAATATCGGTCTAATTTGCAAGCAGCTAGCAAGTTAATGTTAATTGATTATAAAGCTGTCATTTACTTGGCTAGGAGTTAATATTTTGCTATCTTCCTTTCTCGTCTTTGGATATTTGCGTTTTAACGCGAGTTTAACCATCATGCCGCAGCTGTCAAAGCCGGGAAAACAAAGCTAGAATGCAGTAACATCACTTACTGCGGTTTGCCTTGGTATTAGCTTCAATTTTGTAGTTACTGCAATTTTGACACCCTCGTTTCTCAGAAACGGGACAATTTTGAACCGGGATACTTTGTCACAAGACAGAACAGATGTTACAAAGCCCATTTCAAGCCATAACTCATTTTTGATCAAACGTGTAGTTACTGCGCTTTGCCTTTGGACGGCAGTATCCAGTGCTAGTGATGACAATAAACATTGAATAAATATTGTTTAATTAAAATGAGACAAATCTCCATTCTGTTTTTAGCAGTTTAGTACACTGTTAGACCTTGCCGGGCTTTTTTTACAGTATAATACTGACAACACTGTTGGACTTTGGATTTACTGTAAACTACAGAAAGTTACTGTAAAGATAACCACTCACTCAATAAAAACACAAGTTACCTCATTTCATTTGCAGAAATGGACTGTCTTAAATTGTTCAACTGCCTTTTAAAACTATAAACTAATGTTTATATAATGTCAACAATGTGAGCATAAAACCATTGTAAACTTATTTCATTAAAGGTCCCTATCTGTTAAAAACGCAACAAACAGCATATCACAAACAGTTCTTGGTCTTCTCCTGAACTTAAGCACAGGCTCTACTCTTCAGCACAATGGTAACCCATAAAACTCAATTTTTTAGACACTTCCTTGTGAAGACAGTAGGGCTTGCATAGACTAGTCGAGTAATCGAGAGATTGACTACTTCAACCACTAGCCGACGCTGTCAGAAACAATCGACTACTCGAGCGTGCATTAACCATAAATAAATTTTTAAAAAAGAGAGATACATCACAATCAGAGGTGGGAAGTCCAGGGGTCAGAGAGTAAAAGTCCTGCCATATTGTTATTCCACCCACTGAAGCATTAATGAGATAAATAAGTGATTAATTGAGTGATGATTGACCATTATTGAAGACACCTGATGATAACAAGCAGAATCACCAAAGGAGAAAATCACTATTTTTAAGTTACCATCATCGAGGTCAGGATTTGTTTTAGTTGTGCTCTTGACCCTTGACTTTTTAATATTAAGTTTTGTTTGGGCAGTTTTAACTGCATTAAAACCAACCATACAAGCAAAGTTAGAAGATGATCAGGTGGTGTTGGTTACTGCATAATTGCAATTTGACCGGAATCACTGAACTCATTTAAAGCCCAATCTCTGAGGTAGATTTACATTAATTACAGCAGCACTGTGATTCTACAGCAGAAGATCAACTTTAACAATACACTTTTTTTTTTTTTTTTGAAAGTTTTCCTTATCACACAAAAAAAATAAAGATTTATTTTATACGCACACAGACATCAAGAATCAGCCTATGAATCTCAACAGTGGTGAGAATAATAAAGCATGTTGCAGTGCATTCTGGGAGCCACCAATCATAATTCATCCATGGCTCCCATCATTCATTGCTGCATGAATAAATTATGAGCTTAATTGTCTTAGTAATTTCCTTTATTCTCACTATTTAAATTTTGCTGTTTTTATGTGACTTTTTATTAGCTTGTTTTCTAATGTTCAGAGTTGATCTGTTTATCAGAATATGTTGCTTGTCACCGTTGTTGAGATTCACAGGCTGATTCTTGATGTCTGTGTTTGTCTAAAATAAACCTTTTTTTGTGTTAAAGCTGCATTAGGTAACTTTTGTAAAAATGTATTTTTTACATATTTGTTAAATCTGTCATTATGTCCTGACAGTAGAATATGAGACAGATAATCTGTGAAAAAATCAAGCTCCTCTGGCTCCTCCCAGTGGTCCTATTGCCATTTGCAGAAATACACCGCTCCCGGTAAGAAACAACCAATCATAGCCAGGAGGAGTGTCTTAGCAGTGTCAATCAAGCTCGCGTGCGCACTGATCACACTCCTCTCATGCAGAGCGTGTACAGGCGTTCAAATTCAAGATTACCGGTGTGCCGCAGCTTTGCTTATGCCGGACAAACAATCCAAACTGCCAATTCCTCGAGTGGCACCTGCTCATAAAATAAAGACGGGTAAACGGAAAAAGACAGATGACGATGATAAAAAAGCCAAAAAGAAAGAATTAGATAGAGCCCGAAATAAAACGAGGGTAAATATCGGAGCGGCTTTTCCGAGGTGGAGGGAGCTACGTGTCCTGAAAGGATTAAAAACCGATGCAGAGTTAGCCACATTTCTGCTTGACAAGTAAGTATCCCTGCTTGATTTGTTTCATTTTTTAAGAACTACACAACTAAGATCATTTCAAAACAGGCCTGCCCGTCCCCTGCCTGATGCTTCCTCTTCTCCCCGCCCGTTGACTCCTCGAAGTCGCTGTGGGTGTGGATTCCTCGTCGGAGCCCATTGACTCGGTGTCAAAACTCTAGCCGCATAACATACAGATAAAATGTCACGCACTGTTTAAAGCAACTATTGAAACCTACTAATTCACTGGCTTGTCATGTTGCTGAAATAATGTACTAGCAAACCTTATTTAGCATTACATATCGATAGAATAATTACTTGCATACTGTAACGTTAGTTACCATTATATTATCATACTAGCTATTTATTACTTATATAAATAGTGCAACGTCATATAGTTACATTACATGTATTGCAAAATACGTAATGTTTTGATGACCAAGATTGTAGTCAAAGTATGGGCAGGCCATAGTGTAAATCATATTGTTGATGTTTCGTCTGTACAAGTGAATGTGCCATAACTGTTTATCCGCCTGCTACTAGCCTGCGCGTTCACGGCAGGCTCCGTTGTGATGGGGGAGGAGCTGTGGATGGAGGGCTGTAGCGCAGCATAGAGCAAGGGGGAGTGACCTGTGAGTTGTGCTTGTTCAAATTTTCAGGCTAAGTCAACGTTTTCTAAAAACTCCCTACTGCAGCTTTAAGGATGTCTTTCAAAAAAAAAAAGTGTATTGATAAAGCTGATCATCTGCTGTAGAATCACAGTGCTGCTGTAATCAATAATGTAAATCTAACTCAAAGATTGGGCTCTAAATGAGTTCAGTGATTCAGATCAAATGATGATTATGTGAAAACATCACCAACACCACCTGAACATTTTTTTAACTTTGCTTGTCTGGTTGGTTTTAATGCAGTTAAAACTGCCCAAACAAAATCTAATATTAAAAGTCAAGGGTCAAGAGCTCAACTAAAGCAAATCCTGATCTCCATGATGATGACTTAAAAATAGTGATTTTCTCCTTTGGTGATTCTGCTTGTTATCATCAGGTGTCTTCAATAATGCTCAATCATCACTCAATTAAACACTTATTTATCTCATTAACACTTCAGTGGGTGGAATAAAAAATATGGCAGGACTTTTACTCTCTGACCCCTGGACTTCTGGTCACAATATTGTAAATCTTTCTGTTTTAAACCAAAAAGGGGAGCCAATGGATATCACACAAGAAGCAACGTGCAATCTTTGTGCAAGAGTTATTGAAAGCTCAGTCAGTAGGCTATTCAAAGTGAAAGTAAAAAGTGATGTAGCTGTCTGACACTGCATTAACAGACCATATTCTCTCAGAGACGAATTTCAACATAATATGCTGATAATGGTATATAACTGTCTTAATTTATTCCATTATTTTTCTTGTGGCCTGTAAATTGTGAAACTAATGAGAATAATAGTTTTTCGTGTTAAACAGGTCCTATTTTTTAAGCTCTTAATTTTCATTGATGACTGCAGTCAGTTTTAGGAAATATTATAGACTATTAATAATTTTGATTATAGGCCTATAATTCATTATATAATAGATCTCAAAAAATGTTTAAAACATTTTCAAAGAGGAGCTAATAGCCTAATCTTTTATTATCCTCACAGCACGTCAGTTATGTGGTGATGCACTATGAAATTATTGTGGGCCAAATTTATTAATATTAATTTAATAATAAAAGTAGCCTAATCTAATAGTAATAAAATAGAATGTAACAGGCTTACATTGATTGGAAATGCCAAATCCTCTTAATATTGCCAATATTTGATGCTTTTGACAATATCTTTGGTTATAGTCGAAACATGATCATCGTCTGTTGACGCAACCCGGGTTATCGCTGGTTTATTTGGCTTTCTTTTCTTTTCATTCACTCTGTCAAGTGGGCTATATATTAGTGAACTAATGTAGGGAATAGTGAACGAGGGTATATGGTGTGAATTTGGTCATATATTTACAGCAGCTGTGTTCAGCTGTGTTTTTCTGAATGTTTCTTCATCTACTTGCCCACATTGTTTTAAATTATGTTGTATAACTGTGTTTTGCAGTGTGTTCACTGTCAAAGTCCAAAATTAGTTTATTTTTAATTATTTAAAAAAATGCCATTATTCTATATGAAAATGTTAACAGTTGTTTTTTGTTAACAAAATATTTTAATTTGTCTTGTACTGTATATATATATTTTTGATTAGATCAAATAACATATTAAACTGTCATATCTGGACATGTTACAACATGCCCACCTGTGAGATAAATAAAGAAAAAAAAAGATAAGATAAGATAAGATAAGATCACATAATTGGACTAGACATGTATGAACATGGAAAAAGGTACTCTGAACCCCAAGTGGATTTACACAAACTGAGAACATTAAAAAGTGTTGTGCCCCACTCTCCCCAGGTTAGTTTTTTTTTTCCTAAAAAAAACCACAAAAAAAAAAACCCGAATGCAATAATGTTAATTATCATCTATACATATATATGCTTATTCAAAATTAAATATTTGAATTGACTGACAATTAAAATATTTATTTAGATTAGTTAAAATTAAAAATAAATTGATTGAGAGCCATATTGAAAATTTAATTTAGAAATTGTAGAAACTTAAAAATGTCATCCAGTGTCTGATTGGTTAACAGGTAGAGGTGTGAAAACAATAAGATTAGATAAACTTGTGGAAGTCTATCATGTTTGTAATGGATCAAATACATGAGACTCAGTTTAGACTCACATGTATAGAATATGTAATTCTGTTGTTTTCTGGAGAAACATCTGCATCTTCAGCGATCACCCTGATCACATCTGAACCCACAGCCGTCGTCTGGAGCAAAAGACACAGTTTAAAAAGAGATGTGAGTCTCTGAGTGACCAAACACACTACTGCTGTATAAAGATGACATTACACACACCTCTGACACTGTGGTGCTGTATGATTTACTCTGGAAGATCGGAGGATTGTCATTGACATCCAGAAGATCTAATGTCCTGCTATTTGTTTTCTGAAATGCACAATGAAGGTTTATATGCTTAATTTTTATTTCTATAATGCTTTATGCCTTATTGAATGATTAGATTATGTTATTGTTTAAATAAACATACCCCTGTGTTTGAGCAGGTGACTGAATAAGACAAACTCCCTCCTGACTGGAGAAATAAAAAGAAAAAGAGAAATACACAGAAATACAGTATGTGGAACTTCCTTTCTTTATGAAAGTAATATATATATATATATATATATATATATATATATATATATATATATATATATATATATATATATATATACAGTACAGTCCAAAAGTTTGGAACCACTAAGATTTTTAATGTTTTTAAAAGAAGTTTCGTCTGCTCACCAAGGCTACATTTATTTAATTAAAAATACAGTAAAAAACAGTAATATTGTGAAATATTATTACAATTTAAAATAACTGTGTACTATTTAAATATATTTGACAAAGTAATTTATTCCTGTGATGCAAAGCTGAATTTTCAGCATCGTTACTCCAGTCTTCAGTGTCACATGATCCTTCAGAAATCATTCTAATATGCTGATTTGCTGCTCAATAAACATTTATGATTATTTTCAATGTTGAAAACAGTTGTGTACTTTTTTTTCAGGATTCCTTGATGAATAGAAAGTTCAAAAGTACAGCATTTATCTGAAATACAAAGCTTCTGTAGCATTATACACTACCGTTCAAAAGTTTGGGGTCAGTAAGAATTTTTATTTTTATTTTTTTGAAAAGAAATTAAAGAAATGAATACTTTTATTCAGCAAGGATGCATTAAATCAATCCAAAGTGGCAGTAAAGACATTTATAATGTTACAAAAGATTAGATTTCAGATAAACACTGTTCTTTTGAACTTTCTATTCATCAAATAATCCTTAAAAAAAATATTGTACACAAATATTTTGTACAATTGTACACATTAAAAGTTTCTTGAGCAGCAGATCAGCATATTAGAATGATTTCTGAAGGATCATGTGACACTGAAGACTGGAGTAATGATGCTGAAAATTCAGCTTTGCCATCACAGGAATAAATTACTTTGTGAAATATATTTAAATAGTACACAGTTATTTTAAATTGTAATAATATTTCACAATATTACTGTTTTTTACTGTATTTTTAATTAAATAAATGTAGCCTTGGTGAGCAGACGAAACTTCTTTCAAAAACATTAAAAATCTTAGTGGTTCCAAACTTTTGGACTGTACTGTACTATATATATATATATATATATGAATATGTAAGTATGATTGCTCATTTTATATTTATTTACTTTATCTAACAAATGTATTAGTGAAACAAACCTGTAGTACATCAGCATCCAGTGGTTTGACGGTTCGTACAGTAGCGTTTGAATCTCCATCAGAGTAAACCAGCTCCAGAAATGACACACCAATAGGATCATTATGTGACTCCAGCACCAGACGATCATCAGGTCTGATATCTGTGATAATCTCTACTTCTCCTGTATGCCAGATTGTATACATATTTAAACTCTTAATACACTATCTAAAACATTATAATGTCAGTATTGATCTTGCATTACTACTCTTGTAATACTGCTCCCAGAAGCAAAGGTGTTTTAAATGATCACAGAGGTACTTTATCAAAATATAATATATCAAAAAAGTTTTTTCTCAATCACTTCGGCTCAGTTCTCAAATGTGAATTGTTTTTCTCAAAAGAAAAGGTTCATCTCTGAACAGTTTGTTTCTTGTTCACATCAGATTTGAATTTCTTATTGATTTAAGCAAGTTACATGTGCTTTGGCAAATGTGTGCAAAAGAGTAAATACAATTGTCTACAATTTGCACAATAACTACTGTAAATGCACATGACTTGTTGATCAAAACTGATGAGTTGATTCTTAGTGAAAATGTCAAACTCTTCACAACATTCTTTCATTGTGTGAGCCTTCACATGCAAAATGATCCATTCAGTTATCAATATCTGTCGGACATATTCCATTAATACCTGTGACATGGAATGTTTTTAATATCTGCTAAATTGACAAATGGCCTGCCACCCCAGCTAACAGAATTTTGTTATAAGAACGTTCTCTAAATAGTGTTGGTTCTGGGAACATTAAAAATGTCCAGTTTTCTTGACATAATGTTTTTCAAACGTTCTTTCAACTTAAAGGTGCTACAGAGGATGTTTTGTTTTATACATTTTTGCAATATTACTTGAAACTGTCTTTACTAACTGATAAAAGATTATTTATTAGGTGCACTGAAAGGAATAATATTAATATACATCATCTGTGCACAAAGTAGTGCCTTAAAAACATCAGCCAATCGTTTACGCGATCATCACGTAAACGATTGGCCCTCTGGCTTGTCAATCACTGCCATGACGTTCCTTGTGAGAGACGTGCACGGCTGTGCGCTCCTTTCCACACTCCACAGGCGCCGCATGCAATGTTTTTGTCAGGAGACAGGAGTAACAACTGCAGATTATGAGTTACCTGCGGTGAGTCCGACATAATGAATCCACAAACACGACACAGCGAATGCCGATGGTAAACACTCATGTTCCAATACTCGTGCACGAGTTTTGGGAGGCGTTCCCTCGAAATGTTTGTCTTTGTCAAAAATGTCTTTGGTTTCTCAGTCGACGAAAAGATCCTCTTTAGCACCTTTAATTTTGATCTAAAATTCAACATTGTAGGAACGTTGATTTGTAACATTCCAAGAATATGAAAATGTTCAGTTTCCTTAACGTTAGTCGAATGTTATTTAAAGGTTAGGATGATGTTCCTAAAACATTCTTTCAATCATTCAAACACCTGCTGTGAACAAACACTGAAAGAAAGAGAAATAAGAACACAAACTACAAGATAAAAGACATTAAATCTCTGAAGATCTGATCAAACATCTCCACAAACAAACTTCTTTGTTCACAGCAGGTGTTTGAATGATTGAAAGAATGTTCCAGGAATATTATACTAACCTTTAAATAACGTTCTACTAGGAAACATTATTTAAAGGTTACTGAACATTTTCATGTTCTTGAAATGTTACAAATCAACGTTCCTATAATGTTGAATTTTAGATCAAAATTAAGTTGAAAGAATGTTTGAGGAACATTATATCTTATAAAAACGTTCCTGTAATGTCAAAAAAACTGGATGTTTTTAATGTTCCCAGAACCAACACTGAATATTTAGAGAACGTTCTTAGAACAAAATTCTGTTAGCTGGGATTATAATGGAATAGGAATCATGATCGTATCAATCAACCAATCAAGTTTGGAAGCATACAGTAGGCCATATGGAGTTTGCCCAGCATAATCACTACTATTTTTGAACATGGAGGAATGTCACAACCCTAAACAACAACAGCTGTTTATTTTTGTAGTATTGTGTTGCGTGTAAACTGAAATGTCACAGTTGCTTTTTGTGGAAGAGCAATAGGAAGATATGTAAGAATGTGTGGTGGTGGTGGTGCATGGTGTTAGCGGAAAAGTGTGTAAAAATGAACAAACAACTGTGAATTTTCAGTTTACATGTAACATAAATAAAAATGTTCAATCCCACTTCATGTAAGGTGTCTTTAACTACATATTAAAATTTAAATTGATCATTTGCCCAATGCACTTATTGTGTACATACCTGTTTTTACATTGTATTTTGCATTGTACTGATATTAAAAAATACCTGCATGTAATTACAATTGTAATTAAATCTACAAAACTGGCATTCTTGTATAGTGTAGAAAGCTTACAGTGTAAAGAATGTTGAAAAATGTGTCAAAGCGATTGAAAAAAAAACAACAACAGTAAGATTGGTAATAAAAATAAAATTTTATATAAAATATTTTCAAATAAAATCATATTATATTATTATATCCAATATATCCAATATCCAATAAAAATTGTGTGTACTAGTTGTACTCAGTTTGTGAACACATCTCACCTTCATATCCCTCCAGGATGCTCCCAAAATAGTTATTAGTTCCAGTCACACAATTTATCTTTGAGTTACCTTAAACAACAAGACATTGGTTTCAGGATTTAACAAACAGATAAATGGCTATATTAAATAGCACACAAAACACCTTGGGAAACAAGACAAATTAAGCAGTTTAAAAATGGTTCTGTAATGCTCTTCTCTTGTACCTGTTGTTTTTTACATAGCTAGCAATCTACATTGTCAAATGTACAGTAGTCCCATTAAGAGTACTGGTAATCCAGATTTGGTAATCTGAAAAGGTGTGTATCTGGATCAGGGTGTTCCAATCCTATTTTGCTTTTTAAAACCAGGATGAAAGTAAAATGGATTACCTGATACAATAGCAAATAATTTCCAAATTTAGATCATTCTGATTTGGATTAAACTTTTTGAACAACTATATGTACTGTTTGATCTACCAGATAGCGAGCAATGATTGAAATTATCTTAAATCAATGTTAATGTGTCAACGTTAACCGCATTGAATCAATATCACTTTTGCACCCGCAATTAATGTTGAAAAAATGTTGCAATTTCAACAAAAAATCAATGGAAATGGCATTAATGTTGGTTCAACATCATTCTTGCACTCTCAGAAAATGAAACAACTACAACTGACTTAAAGCCACACAGCCTGAAATCAACTGAAGATAAAAGAAGACAATAAATCTCTCAAGATCTCAGCAGAAGTTGTTTTTGAGAATTAACAGGTTTAGATGTTGATGTTTTATTGAAAATGTTCAGTCATCATTTTGGATCACCATCTTTACAGTTAATTATCTTTTCTTTTTTTTCTTTTTTTTTTAACACACACAGACATCAAGAATCAACATATGAATCTCAAAAATGGTGACATCCTTCATGCTGCAATGCATGCTGGGAGCTACCATAGTATATAACTCATGACTTCCAGCATGCATTGCGGCATGAAGCATGTCTCCATTGTTGAGATTCATACACTGATTCTTGATGTCTGTGTATCTAAAGACTTTTTGCGCTTTAAATGTAACAATTCAGAGTGTCTGATCTGTAGCAAGAAAGTGTTGTTGGTGAATGTAACCTATTATAAACAAATACACACATTTGTTTCATGATGATGAAAACTATGTTACCTGGACATAATTGTTATTGTCAGTTTCTTGTAAACACAAAGTCCACAAACTCTCATAAAAAGTCAAACTGCCCAACTAAAGGAAACACTGACCACCAAAATGATGACCAAATATTTTCAATAAAACATCAACATCTAAACCTGTTAATTCTCAAAAAGAACTTCTGCTGAGATCTTGAGAGATTTATTGTCTTCTTTTATCTTCAGTTGATTTCAGGCTGTGGCTTTAAGTCAGTTGTAGTTGTTTCATTTTCTGAGAGTGCAAGAATGATGTTGATCCAACATCAATGCCATTTCCATTGATTTCTTGTTAAAATTTCAACATTTTTGTAACATTAATTGCGGGTGCAAAAGTGATATTGATTCAATGCAGTTAACGTTGACACATTAACATTGATTTAACATTGTTTCGATTATTGCTTGCTATCTGGGCTAAGAAATGTTTAGAACAACTTTGGCGAAACCATTGGATTATATTGATAAAGCTGATCTTCTGCTGTAGAATCACAGTGCTGCTGTAATCAATAATGTAAATCTAACTCAGAGATTGAGCTCTAAATGAGTTCAGTGATTTCAGTGTTAAGTTAAGCAAAGTTAAGCAAAGCCTCCTATCTAAACTTTGAATAAATTTGACTTACCAATAGCACTCCTTACACTATGGACATGCAGCCAAGCTACAATAAATAAAATATAGAATACATCCATTTTTCCATAATTCACTGTATAATTCACTGTAGCATGTATTACGAAGCCTCTGAGGGAAGAGAATGACTGTTCCTGTAAAATGTCCCTCTGAGCTGTTCTTTATTGTATGTCATAAACAATTATGGCTTCTGGTATAAACAGGTATCAAAGGTGCTTCATAGAGGCCAATAATATAAGAGTGATGTGGGAGGGATTTTCTGGAAAGAAGTTGATGTTACAAGTTTATTTAAGGATGTTTGAGATGACTTGAACCCAGATTTTATTACTGAACTTGTCTTGGGTATATACTACTATTATTTTCCTTTTTTTCCACAATTAACATTTACTTTTGAAGAATAATTGTCCCTAGAACTTGGGCCAAAGTTAGTGTGTGTTGAATATAACGGATGTAGATTGTAGGCTTTTTCCCCATTATGGTTAAATCATGGAAGCAAAGTCAGTCATTTTGCCAAGAGATCTCTAAATTGACCCTTAAATTGATGATTATATGTCAAGACATAGGAGAGAAAGACAGTTTACTGAGATGGTTTCTTGCCTAGCTCTTCTCTGTCCTCTCTGGGGCAGTACACTAAATTTGGATATTACTGACCAAAGGAACAATTTCCTAACAAGGTAGAGAAACATGTTGTTTATGTTTAAAATAGAATGTATATCATGCTTGCACAACCCTCATTTCTTCTATTCTACAATCATCATTGGAAAACCTTTGCATCAGTGGAACATATTATGAATACTATAAATAAAAATAAGACTGCTGAAAATAATATTTAAAAAAAAAATGTAATCTTCATAGACTAAAACTAGATGGCTGTCTAAATATATAACCTCATGACTTGATTAACAAGCTGAAGTAATCAAGAAATCCAGATTTGGTTTTACCTAGTAACAGAGAAGGGTTGGCTACATTATACATAAGAACCAATCATATTAGAGAAAATGATTTAATTATGTTACCCTTGCCATGTAGCTATCCTATATAAACTGTTGTATTCTTTTTGCCAGGGGGATTCTCTATGATTGATATGAGATCCTCCCGATCGTGATTAAAGCATATTCAAAGGCACCTGTCTGTTAAAACTTGCTGTAAATATATGACCAAATTCTGACAGTAGCAAACTATTTTCCATTAAAACAGAAAAATATTATAGAAAACAATGCATTCTGGGTAATATTTGTCATTTTCGAGAAAATAACCTGTGAAAACATACTGTGAGTTAGCATCACTCAAAGTCGATTCACTATTCCCTACATTAGTTCACTAATATAGTCCACTTGACAGAGTGAATGAAAAGAAGTGAGTGAATTCAGACACTGATGAACACCTGATAAGCAGAATCACTGAAGGACAGAGAAACAAGACCAGAAAAAAGAGACGAGCAGAAACACAAGAACTACAACTGACTTCAGCCACACTGAGTGTGAAACCAGTTTACAAACCTGTTTGACATTATTTCTTTCATACAGAAGCTGTTGTTGAGAATTAACAGCTATGGATGTTGATGTTTTATTGAAAATAATAAAGTTTGTAATCACCATTGTGGTGACTAGTGTTTGCTTTAGTTGGGCTCTTGACTCTTTGACATTAGTTTTCTCTGTCTGTTAAGTTCTGTAACTGTTTATAAAACACATTTGTTATGGTTAGAAATGCCAACAGGAAGTTGATCTGGGTTTTTGGTTGTCTTGATGATCCTGTAATCATCTTGGACTTGTCTAATCTTTGATTTCATGGGTATTTTATATTTATTCATTATATGTCTGTGATTTTAAAGCATGAGATCTCGCAATGTTTCAGTTATTTAGATGCAAATTGAAGTCATGTAGTGTATATGACACTGCATGACAAAAGCCTGGGATACACTGCACAATTTTAGCAGTCCTATAAGATCATTACTTTATCACACTGTGCGGCATGGATCTATTAAACGTGGGCATGACATGCATGTAGACTGTATGATGATGACACCTGTTGATTCGTAGGCTACGATTTAAGTTTCTGTAGAAGAATAAAACATCAGCATGCACGAGTGGTAAACAAAACACCATGTTGAATCACACTTTGGCAGTTGTAGATTTTATGTGTGCTGAAAATAAAAAGGAAGCTGCGAAAAAAGAGGGAAAAAGAGTTTGAGATAAACAGTTTTAAGCCTTAGCACCATGTCGCATCAATTTCATGTCACATTTTTAGTGGCTGGTCAGTAGACGTAGATCATAGCAATAAATGTGATGATCATACTGAATTTCTGACACTGTCAGAAAATTGACTGCAGGCTATCTTTGGTCACAAGACAATCGTCATTGAACCTAACAACCGATTAAAATCCGCAATCGTTACACAATGGCAATTTTTCATCTGGGACAGCCAAAAATCATACAGTGTATAACAGGCTTTAGACGCACACAGACATCAACAAATCAGCATATGAATCTCAACAATGGTGAGACTTAAAGGTTTAATGTCACAATGCATGCTGGGTGCCAGTATAATAAAAAACTACCAGCATGCACACAGATATCAAAAATCACAATTTTATTTATGAATAAATTATGCAGCTGAATGGTCCCTTTTTATTGTCACCATTGTTGAGATTGATGTGCTAATTTTTGATATCTGTGTGTACAGGTTTTTTTTGTTGTTGTTTTTTTGTATGGTTTTAAAAAGAGTTCATTGTAACCGATTGTTGCTGGAACGTCTGCTGTAGTTTTACAGTGAAGTTAATGTAACGTAAGGGTTTAAACACAGTGAATCAAGAGACTATATGATAGTTATGCATCTTCATCAATTCATATGCTGTTTGTTGCTTTATTTCACTGCTTCAGTGATAATCTCTTTATTTAAAATATTTGTAATGAACTCTACTGAAATAACTTTACAATAATAATATGCTCACATTATTAGCATTATATAAATATTAGTTTATAAATTTAAATGACAATTGTACAATTAAAGACAGTCTGTTTCTGCAAATAAAATGAGGTAACTCAAGTTTTAATCTTTACAGGAATATACTGTAGTTTACAGTAAATAACTTTACAGTCAACGGTAAATTACTGGCAGCAGCAAAAAAGCCTGGCAAGGTCTAACAGTGAACTTCTGCACAGCAGTTTCCTGGTACACTAGAGACCATTGAACAACAAACAGGGGATTTTATCTTATCTTTATAGTTATATAATAAAAGATTTGAAAGTGAAACTTTAATGTTACACAAACATGCTTTACATTAGCAATCCACAAAAATACACTTCTTATGACTTGATTCACATAACTGCGGAGGCATATGACATGCAGCTTGTTGAGAAGTGGGGTCTTTAACTTTGTTGGGTTTCTTAATTTTCAAAAAAGCTTCAATTTTTTAAGTTAGCTATTACAAAACAGACATGTTGATCTGTTTGATCAATGTTCTGGAACTACCTGCAATTGCTGATAATGAAGCAACTTTATAATAGTCAGGGGTCAAGAGCACAACCATCTGCATGATGGTTAAACCTACTAATGTAAAAAAAAAAAAAAAAATGGTTTTCAAAATTAAAAAAAACCTCTCTCTCTTTCTTTTCACACATGATCAACTTAAAATTACACAAAATGTGTGTTATTAATTAACACATCCTTTTTGTGAGTGTGTGGTCTGGGTAGATGCAACACAAAGTTACTTTATTTTCATCTTATTATAATGTATCTTGCATAGACAGACTTATATAAACTCAGTTTATTAAATAAGTAATCTTCCCAAAGGGTCTGTGTAACATACATCTTCTTAAAACAAATGTTCCAAACTTCCACCTTTTTACAGAATATGCATAAATTGAATACATCAGCAAAAGTAACAATTAGACAATTTGTTGAATATGTTATGAGATTGATGTAAAACTCCAAACCAAAGTGACCAAATTCCTTTATCAAAGGCCCTTTTATGAGAACGTTAGAGAGAACGTTATTGAAGAGAAATGTGATGGTCACTTCAAGGAAGTGATTTTAGAATTGATTTGACAAGTTACCTGGAAATTTAACTAATTTAAATATCGATAACATAACACATTTTTATTTTTTGTTATTTTTACCCTAATGCAAATCAAAGACACAGAGGCCATGAACTTGGTGTTGCAAGCACCATGTTCTCCTGTTTGTGCTACAGGACAGCTACATCTGTCTTAACAGCTGTATTTTTCAATATGAATTCTGCTTCTAACACTCCTGCTTCTAAAGTGTCAGTGACGTCTGGCTTCATGTCGGGTGATCCATACAGCCACTTATGAGACAGTAATACGTAATGAGTGGAGCAGAGTGATGCTCGCCTCTTTGAAGGGAATTCACCCTGTGTTGTGTATGTTGTGACTTGAGTATGTCATCGTGAGTCACATGACAGCTGATCCTGGACCTGAGCACACATGATCAAAGATGTTAATCCTGTAATGCTGTAGCCCAGAGCCTGTTTCTGTCTTTAGAAGCCCTAATACTTGTGCTGTTTCCTCCATGTTGGGAACTCAACCTTTAAAATGCTGCCTGCAGGCATCTCAAGTTTAGGATCAGGGCTGTAAACATGTCTCAATCAAGACATAAGTTCATGAAGTCTTGTGCACTACTGAGAAGAAGTGAGGAGCTTTGATCCATCAGGGAGTTTTCAGAGGGCAGATGCTGTTTCCACTGATATCACTTACATTCTCAGATTCTCTGTCATAATCTCTCATTAACTTCATCCTGGGAAACATACTGGACAAAATTATAAGAAAGAATTTAGATTCCTTGTTTAATGACAAAATTATATTTAGTGAATTATGAGATTGTTGTGACAGCAAGGTACTTTACCTCTCTGGATTCTGGGTTTCTATAAACAAGAGAAGAAACATGTTTAATCAAACATCTCAGAAAAAAAACAAAGCATATAAAAACACAGAAACTGATGCACATATTGAATTTGAAAACAATCTTTTCACAAGTGAGTTAGACTGATTGTATCAGATCTTCAACAATATTTTGGCACTTACATGTTAAAGTTAGCAGGAAAATCAATACTCCTTCTCGTTTTGTTTAAACCAGTGTCAGTTTTATTTTTCCTGAAACAACAACAACAAAAAAAAGTACTACAATTACATACTCAAAAAGAATCAAGGATCAAGAGCCCAACTAAAGCAAACACTCATCTCCATGATGGTGGCTTAAAAACTGTCTATTGTTTAGTTAAGATGGTTTTTTTTTTTTGGATTGCAGTCTTTTTTTCTGCTGCCATAGTTTTTCTTGGATTTGCTTCTCAATGCCATGCAATTTTAAGTTTTTCTTGGTCATTCCATGTTTTATAGGCAACCTCTCTCGTGCTAATTCAGATTTGCACAGTTGGTTTTAAATTAATATGGTTTTCTAATCTAATTTGAAGGTAATCTATTTTTAATTCAAGATTCCATAGTCCAGGTTTTACTAATCTGTGATTAATCTGTTTCAGAAAGCCATTTTTAAGACACGATTAACTATTCTAGATTAAAGCCTATCCTGGCTTAATTTAAACCCTGTCCGGGAAACCACCCCTAAGTGTCAATATTGCATAAAAATGTGTTGGAAGAATTCAATTATTTTACACATATTATGTGTAGTTTTAAAATGAACACAACCTGTGTATTTGTTCACACCATCAACACAATCTGTGCAGCCAAGAACACCTGTAATGTGTTAATATTACACATTTACACAACTTTGTGTTCATTTCAGAGGTGAAGATCAGACCTCCAAAACCAAGACCATTCAAGACCAGAGGGCTGTTTCATAAAAGATGCTAAGAAAAGCGAGGATTAAACTCCAAAACCTGACTTGAATTACAGTTTTTCTCAGTCGCTTTGGTGCATTTCTCACATCACTGTTTACGTTTGCACAACAGTTAATGCAGTTCTCAAAACAATTACAGTTTTTCTCAGTCGCTTTGGTGCATTTCTCACATCACTATTTACATTTGCACAACAGTTAGTTCAACCTCCACAACATTTAGTCATTTGTGCACATCATAGTAGCAGTTTCTCATTCCTTCGAACAAATTGCAAATGCTTTTGGACATGCGTCAATTGCTTTCATACAACTCTCTGCTGTTTTATAACATTATCATTTGATTATGTCACGTCAGTCAAAATTAACTATACTTGTGAATGCTGAATAGTCATTCCATATAAAACTAATAGTCCTCATTTCATTGCTTGAGTCATTACATACAAAAATGTTGAACTAGTTGTCAAAATCTGTCAAGCAAAGTTTACACATTTTTTTTCCTGAAAATGTCTCCTAAATTGAACAATTTCAATTTAGGTGAATCTCAACTTTCACTGATGAGAAGGGGTGTGTGAAGCATTAGTTGCAACCAATGATAAGCCACTTCTCCTCAATCACTGTCAGAGCTGAATCCCATAAACCCCCACTTTACAAGCATATATGAACCAAGCAGGACATAGTGTGTACCATTTCTACAATACTGTGACACAGAAATGGAAGGTTGCTGTGATGTAGATGAAATTATGTGGCCAGACAGAGAGGAACATCTGGATGTGCATGAATGATTACAGTACTATGTATGTTGTATGTTCAGTTCCAGTATGTACTGCAATATTGTTTACAGTTGTGCACAGCTCTACCCAAAGGGAGTTTATGTTTGTTGTAAATAAGGGTGTATTTTTTCTTTTGCACAATGCTTTGAACAAATTAGAATTGCAAAGAGCATATATTCAGTGTCTTGTACTCAGTTACCTCACTAAATACAGTAATTTGTAACTTTATTGTATTTTTCAAATGGCTGTGCAAATAGTAGTGCTGTCTGAAGCATTTTCAGGTAGTGTCACCAAGATCTGACTTTTTTGCATTGGAAAACATTGACAGAGTAAACTGTCATAATGAAAACATGACAAAGCCATTTGACTATCTTGTTCATAAACAATGGTGTCAGGACTTTTCATCTTGATGACATTGACACTTTCATTGACACGAATACTTGCTTTTGAGGAATGACCTATCCATTTTGAGCAAGTGACACGCTTTTGCAGGTTATCAACTAGGTTTTGCAGTTTGTACTAATTGTTTTGAGAACTGCATTAACTGTTGTGCAAATGTAAATAGTGATGTGAGAAATGCACCAAAGCGACTGAGAAAAACTGTAACCTAACAAATGAGTTTGGGCTAAAACGGTTTCATAAAAGGTAATTGAAGTTCACGCAGTCCCGCTAATTCGATCCAGGTTCACCTAGTCAAGATAATTTCGTGTGCACGCTTTTCTTAAGCAGCCCTAGAGGTCGATCATGGATCAAATCGATCCACCATAGGAAACGGCATACATTTTGTGCTATTTTATGCGTTTGAGACATGGTGTTTTCCTCAGTGCATAACTTACTTTTCACAAGTTTATTCTCCATCTGTAAATGTTAGAAAGTAATGCAATTATTTCCATTTTTCCATATATATATATATATATATATATATATATATATATATATATGAGACCAGAGTATAGATTAAATATGGGCCTTGGAAAAGGCTAGCTGACTTTATTGTGCTTTGACTACAGTGGGTACCCACTGAGCAAATTACGTCCAGAAGACGTCTTTTTGAGGTCTTGTCTCAGGTTGAAAAGACATCCACTGAGGGGCCAGAATGAAAGTTTTTATGACATCTTTTTTTGACGTCTTCTGGACATCCGATATAGACGAACACGCAGAATCACCAAAGGAGAAAAATCACCATTTTTAAGCCACCATCGTGGAGATGAGTGTTTGCTTTAGTTGGGCTCTTGACCCTTGCCTTATTAATATTAGAGTTTATTTGGGCTGTTAACTGAGTCATAACAGCCAAACAAGTAAAGAGAAATGATCAGGTGTTGGTTATGTTTTCACATAACCATTATTTGACCTGAATCACTAAACTCATCTAGAGCCCAATCTGTGAGTTAGATTTACATTATTGATTACAGCAGCACTGTGATTCTACAGCAGAAGATCAGCTTTATCAATATGATTCAAATGATTTCAGAAAAGGTGTGTTGAACAAAAAAAAAAATATTCATTTTAGGCACAAACAGACATCAAGAATCAGCCTGTGAATCTCAACAGTGGTGACCATCAAAAAGTATGTTGCAGTGCATTCTGGGAGCCACCAATCAAAATTCATCCATGGCTCCCATCATGCATTGCTGCATGAATAAATTATGATCTTAATTGTTTTAGTAATTTCCTTTATTCTCATATTTTATTTTTGTTCTGTTTATGTGACTTTTTAGTAGCTTGTTTTCTAATGTTCAGAGTTGATCTGTTGATCAGAATATGTTGCTTGTCACCGTCGTTGAGATTCACAGGCTGATTCTTGATGTCTGTGTGTGCCTAAGAAAAAGATTTTTTTGCATGTGAAATCCTTCAGATTATATTGATAAAGCTGATTTTTGTGCTGTAGCATCGCAGTGCTGCTGTAATCAATAATGTAAATCTAACTCAGAGATTGGGCTCTAAATGAGTTCAGATCAAAGAATGATTATGTGAAAACATAACCAACACCTGATAATTTCTCTTTACTTGTCTGGCAGACCAAACAAACTCTAATATTAATAAGGCAAGGGTCAAGAGCCCAACTAAAGCAAACACTCATCTCCACGATGGTGGCTTAAAAATGGTGATTTTTCTCCTTTGGTGATTCTGCTTGTTCGTCTATATTGGATGTCCAGAAGACGTCAAAAAAAGACGTCATAAAAACTTTCATTCTGGCCCCTCAGTGGACGTCTTTTCAACCTGAGACAAGACCTCAAAAAGACGTCTTCTGGACGTAATTTGCTCAGTGGGTAGTTTCAGTGTGGACAACATGCATGCCACTTCAGCAGGCTGCATCTTAGTCAGTCACTCTTTTCATAGCTTTTGCTGGCTCTGAAACACTCACTTGGTATTTCTCCTGCTCTTTGTCTAGCAAAAAAATCACTCATCACTTAATGAAAGCTTACAAATGATTGATTGTTTCAGGGGGCTTGTTGCAGGTTTATTCATTTTTAATTTCTGTTACTTTTACTATATTTTCACACTTAAAACAATGATTTGGTAATCCTCTTGTACTCTTCTGTGCTAAGAAATAAGTCTCTGACAGTTCTCTCCCAAGTGCTTCCGTTGTTGTCAGTATTAAGTCTGAGAATGATTCAGTGGGCTATATAACACTTAATTTTAAGAAATTACTTCTCTTTAAATGTTTTGTTTCTCATCATACTTACCTTTTAATAAAAAAAAGCCTTAAACTTACACCAATAATTTTTTTAGCACTATTTAGTAAATGTGTGTATTATATATATATATTGTTAATAAAGTCAAATAATTGTATGTGAGAGAGTCAGCTGTAATATCATTGCGTTCCTATTGGTCAGTGTTAGAGAAGCTCAGCTTAGCCTGACAGTTAGCCTGCTCCAGACCAGGCTAGTTTCCCAGCATAAGTTGCCAGAGTAACTGAGTTTGAACTAATTTAAGTTTGTTTTATGAAACAGAATTCGCTGACAACAAGTCTGACTAAATAAAATAAGCCTGGCTTGTTTTCTAATCTTATTTTATGAAACAGCCCTCAGAGGTGTGGACAAGACCAGACCTTCCAAGACTGTTCAATCAAGGTAATTCAATTCATTCAATCAATGTATTAATCATGTGACCATTGAACATTAGAGACGAACACCTGCTGTTAAAATCATTTTTAAGTCACCACCATGGAGATCAGGGTTTGCTTTAGCTGTGCTCTTGACCCTTTAACATTAGATTTTATTTGGACGGTTTTAATAACCACACAATAAAAGAGAGAAGATGATCACTCATCTTTTTTCAATATATTCCAAAACAATTCTAAAATTTCAAATGAAAAAGAAACTTTCTTTTAGGCACACACAGACATTAACAATCAGCCTGTGAATCTCAATGATGGTGACAAGCAACATATTCTGATAAACAGATCAACTCTGAACATTAAAAAACAAGCTACTAAAAAGTTACATAAACAGAACAAAATAAAATAGTGAGAATAAAGGAAATTACTAAGACAATTCATCTTATAATTTATTCATGCAGCAATGCATGATGGGAGCCATGGATGAATTTTGATTGATGGCTCCCAGAATGCACTGCAACATGGTTTATTATTCTCACCACTGTTGAGATTCACAGGCTGATTCTTGATGTTTGTGTCTCTTCACCAAGATGTGTCTTGGTCGTTAATGCTTGATTAATTATTTAACTTTTTTCTTTGCTTTAGTTTTAGATGGTTTAATTAATAGGGATGGGCAATACCGATATGATATCTCTAATATGAATTTATAGGTTTTAACATTTATTTAATTATTGAATTACTAAGAGTAAAATGGGTTATGATACCCACTTAACATATTTGTAAGGCATTTTAACATTCAATATGCCTTAATTGCAGTTTATTAGATTATATTTTTGTTTACACATGGTTAAAATGTTTACTTGGTATGGAAAATCTACAAATAAGCCTACTATATGCCTAGATGAACTATGGTCACTGTAGTAATGGTTAATTTTCATAAGCTGCCAGTGACAGGCTGTTGCACCCATAAAATGAAACATTTGTATTCTGACAGAACATCAATATGAACTTTTAACATTCATTTTAAATAAATGCAATTGCACAAACTATGTAGGCTATTTCATTTTGTTTATTGTGAAATAACTAATAATAATATTATTATATTTTCTGTCTTCTGTTAAGCATTGTTCTGGGCTGCGTTTCCCAAAACAATCAATGGTTTCTTACGATACTAAACGCAGACTGTTTGAATGTAGTGTCGGCAGTGAGTGAACGCTCTCTGTGATTGATTGGTTCTGACTTGCAGCATTTGCGTGTTCTAATGAGCAGGAAAATACTTCTACTACAAATTATTCGCTTACATAGGTTATTTGTCCAATCCAATGCATATTGTATGCATTAAATTTATAGTTAAATAAACACCACACCTTAGTATCGATATTTTAATTTGAGTATCGATACTTTCAATATTCAATGTCAGTATCAATATATCGATACTTATACTTATACATATTGATCTGCCCATCCCTACTGATTAACCTTCTTGACACATTCACTGTGTTAAAACCATTGACTCAATGAATGTGTCAGAATTAACCCAACAAGCATTGTCCCTAATCTCACCCATTGATGTGTAAGAATTTAACACATCCTTTCTAAGAGCTCTGAGCTCTTGGTGTTCAGAGCTACAGAGTTCTGAACACCAGAACGACCAGACACAGGAACAGATTTTTTCTCTCAAGCAATTCATCTTGTGAACACTTGACAAACACGGAACACACAACACTATTATAGATTTACTTAATAACACATACTTATTTATATTTCAAATTTGCACACATCATAACTGAACATACAAATTGTCTATATTATATATTGTTTTTTTGCATTTTGTCTATCTTATATAATTGTATATTATTCTTCTATTCTTTTTATTATCTGTGTCTTGTCTTGTCACTGTTACTCTGTTGCACTGTGCACTCTCAAAAAGGATGTGTTAATTACAGTATTTCACAATTGCTAAAACACATTTCTTGAAACCATCACTCATTTTCTCAAAACATTAAACACAAATCCAATCTTCAAACTAATTTCACAAAACCTCTGACTCTTATGGCAAAATCAAACAAAGCTTTCAGATCATACACACATTAAGCAAAATATAAACACATACAGATCATTCATTAGACACTACATTAAAAAATGGAAAACACAACATCCAGAACATGAGGTTACAGAAAAAAAAGTATATTGTAACACAGTAAACACATTTTGCCATTACATAAAATGTATAGAAATCACAAGTAATGTGAATTTAAAGTATACTGTATGTACTGCAAGTACAGTATTATATCCAATATTATACAGTATTGAATGTCTGTATATACAGTACTTACATACTGCAAACATTCAGCAGTCTAAATGCAAATGACTAAAAGGTCAAAGAAAACTCTAAATGAAAAGCATGATACAGTACACAAAAAAAAAGAAAAAAGAAAAAAAGTTCAGAGTCAGTGAGAGATTCATTCTGCTTCAGCATCATGTCTTCATGTTGGGTCCGGCCTAAATCAAGTCAAGTCAACTTTATTTCAATGGCAATTTATACTACACAGATACTAGTCTAGTATAGTCTAGTCTAGTCTAGTCTAGTCTAGTCTAGTCTAGTCTAGTCTAGTCTAGTATAGTATAGTATAGTATAGTCTACACAGCAAAATCCCCAGTGTTAAATTAACACCCAAAGTGTACATATGACTCCATCTTGCCGGGTGTTAAAAAGTAACACTGAAGCAGTGTTAAAGTTAATGAGATAATTGATTGATGATTGAGTGATGATTGACAATTAGTGGAGTCACCTGATGTTAATAAGCAGAATCATTGAAGAAACAACAAGAGAAAAAGAGAGAGACACAACAACTACAACTGACTTCCAGCCATTAAACATTATTACACTTATTATTAACCAGTTTGATTTGATTTCTGTCATACATCAACAAAAGTTCTTATTGAGAATTAACAGATGTTTAGATGTTAATGTTTTAATGAAAGTTTAGTTTGAAGTCACCGTGATGGAGTTACCGTGGTTACGATGGCAGTTGGCAGCAAAAATATCAGCTCCTGATATCAGCATAATTTTGCCAGAGAATGTATGATTTTTATGACTCAAACTGTAATTAATTAATTGGCTACTTAATTGTGAACAATAGAGGCAGAAGATTTTAAAGGTAAGACCTCTAAAAAGATTTATTTTTCTATCATCACCTAAAACTGGATATAAACTCAACATATCAAGCTAACTGCTAGCCAAGCTAACATTCCGTGGCAGTTAATTCAGTTGAGAACAACATGGGCCTACCTAAAGCAGAGGCATTTTTCAAAAATGAAGAGGAGTTGGAGGTAATGTATCCAACAGAAGTTAAATCTGCCAAAGATAAGAAAAAGATGAAAGAAATTATCCTGAGAGAGAACCCAGAGATACTGCTGTCTGACTACACTGGACCAGAAGACAACAGAGTCCGGTGTAACCTGCTCTTCTTCACTGAACACCCATCAGTCTGGCACACCATCCTCTGCTCTGCCATGACATGCAGAAGAAAAGGAGGCATCAGCAAAGGCAGACAACTCACTCTAGAAGGAGAAAATGACACAAAGCTGACTGTGAACCTTTATCATAATGGTACAGTCATGGCCCAGGGACCAGAAACCAGCCTTAATGAATTCCAGAGGAACTTTAAAAACCTTAAACTGGAAGTTCAGAAGATTAAGAAAGATCCTGAAGTAAAGAGAAACACAGAGGATGGACTCTGCAACACAATAGGTACCAACATAAACCCCAGTTCAAGAACTCCTATAACAGACAGACACATCAGCACTCCTGCATCTCCCAAGATAAAGGCCTTGAAAGACAACATCGCTGAGCTGGAGCAGGACTTCTTCCTGTTTAAAGAGGAAACTACCAACAACCTCCACCAGCTCCTGAACCTGAACAGCCACCACAGCATTCAACAACTTCAACAGCTCTGCTCCGCTGTCAGACAACTGGAGGAGGACAATCAAGAGCTGCGCCAGGAGCTGAGGAGGGTGAGAGAGGAACTGGTTATAAGAGAACAACACAGCCACACTCTGGAGAGACTGCTGGAGGAGACCAGGAACCAGCTACACACAAAACAACATCAGCAGTGTGTCAGCACACAAACACACAGCACCTCCTCTCCTGAAAGAGTCCCAAACTCAACTCAACATCAGAAGAGAGTCAGCACACAACCTCAGAGCTCCTTCACTCCTGCAACTCGTCAGTCTCCTCAAGCCCCTCAGAGCCTCAAGAGGAAAGAGAACAGCAACACCACACAGAGTCACCCACCACGAACAACAACAACATCACCCATGAGCACCAGCAGAGAACAGAAGAGTAAAGACAACATCGTCATCCTCTGTGACTCCAACGGCCACCATCTTGACCCCAGACGACTGTTTCCGGGGAGATCTGTGAAAAAGTTCTGGTGTCCCACCTCACACTCTGCTCTGAGACTGCTGCAAGAGGGTGTTCTGGGTGTACCGTCACACATCATTCTTCACACCGGAACAAACGACCTCAGTGCTAGAAGGGTGGACGTCACTAAAGCCCTGTCCAACGTGGTGAAAACAGCCAGCAGGATCTACCCCAGAGCCAAGGTCATCATCTCAACCCTTCTACCTCGCAGAGACGTGCCACACAGGATCATCAGCACAATCAATGCGGAGATAGCTAGAGTCTGCGCTCCAATGCCGAATGTCCACATAGCCGACCATCAGCGCATCACCCACAAGCATCTGTACGACCACATCCACATCCATCAAGAGGGCATGAGACTGTTTGCAAAAACCATCAAGGAGTCAGCCCTGAAAAGCCCCCAGAAAACACATCCTGACCGCGAAGAGAGGGTCAGTCAGACAGACAGCTACGCCGCTGTAGTGGCCGGACGAGGTAGAACAGACACCAGTGACCTGGTCCAGATAAAACACATGCTAAAAATGATATGTGACAACCTGTTAGCTTAAGGAATCACAGTATGTCTGTAGTCAAGTATGATCATTATTTCTTAATGATTTCATTATTTCTTTTTATTAGTTTATTTTTAAATGTAACATTTGTAAAATTAATATACTATATACCTTTTATATTACTTTTTTAATTGATTAATCTATATTTTAAAACATGATTTGGTCATAAATTCATACATTGTTCCGGTAAATACAATATTTTTCAATGTCATCGTTTAAAATAACATGTTATAATATTCAAGGGATGTTCTCTTCAGCTTTTGGAGAGAAAATGACTAACCCTGATTTTGTCAATACTGTATATAGTTCAGATATAATTATTTTACTTGAGACATGGAGTCGTTTAGACTCCAAAACCCGCACTCCTTTAAACTACAGAGAGCTACGAATACCCTCAATCAAAAAGCCTAATGTTAAAAATGGAAGAGATTCAGGAGGAATCATAGTTTGGTTCAAAGACCATCTGTGGCATTATATTCAACCTGTGAAAAAAGGGAAAACACATATTTGGATAAAACTTAAAAAAGAGCTTTTGTGTTTAGACGAGGACCTGTACCTGTGTGCCACATATATCCCCCCATATGAGTCACCTTATTATAATGATGACATCTTCTCAACCCTACAGTCAGAGATCATTTACTTTCAGTCTCTAGGATCAGTCCTGTTAATGGGGGATCTGAATGCTAGAACAGGGAAGGAAGTGGACTACATCAGCTCTGATGGAGACAAATATATAAACGGTCCACTTAATCATCAACAAAAACGATATACTAAAACACGTCAGAATTATGACAACACAATAAACAGACATGGAAAACAAGTCCTGCAACTCTGCAAAAGCCTGGGTCTTTATATAGTTAACGGCAGAACAAAGGGTGATTCTCTGGGTCGATTTACCTACTGCTCACATTTAGGCAGCAGCACGGTAGATTACACCATCACAGATATAGACCAAAATAAAATCAATTATTTCACAGTGATGCCACAGCTACCGTTATCAGACCACAGTCACACGGTCCTCAGTCTGAACAGGTCAGTGAATCTTCTGCCATCTTCAGATCAGAAGGTTAAACTGTATCCACTCCCCCCCAAATTTATATGGAGTAAAGACAGTCCTGTCCAGTATGAAGCTGCGCTCCAAAGCACTAATGTTCAGAACATGATAGACTCATTTCTATTGACTTCTTTTAGTGAAGAGAAGACGACAACCAATTTAGCAACTGAACAGTTAACAAAAATCTTCTCTACAGTGGCCAAAAAAGCCCTGAGAAAAAGAAAGAATTATAGAAGCAAAAAAGAAATGGCTAATGCTGGTTGGTTTGATAAAGAATGCCAAAAAGTAAGAAAAGAATTACGTTCATTATCAAACAAAAAACACAGAGACCCAGCAAACCAACAAATACGAGCCACATATCAAGAAACCCTTAAAATGTACAAGTCATTATTAATACAGAAAAAAGCTGATCACACGAAAATAAAACTAAACAAGATTGAGGAGGCAGTAGATCAAAATTGTTTTTGGGAATTATGGAACAATTTAGACAAATCCAAAAAAGCCAAACACCTTCCCATCTATGACCCTAAAATCTGGACCGAACATTTTGGAAATCTTTATTCACCAAACCAACCAACCCTTAGCCAAAAACATCTGACCTCCCAACTACATAACCTGGAACGCACTATAAAAGACCAGCTAAATAATTTAGACCAGCCCATAGCATTAAATGAACTGACAGACAAGATGAAATCCCTAAAAAACAAAAAATCCTGTGGCGTGGATGGAATTTCTAATGAGATGCTGAAACACAACAGCCCCAAACTGAAAGATGCCATTCTAAAATTGTTCAACCTGTTATTAAAATCAGGAAAATTTCCTGAAATATGGAAAGAAAATTTGATAACTCCAATTTTTAAACAAGGTGAGAAGTACGACCCAAATAATTACAGAGGCATCACAGTGAGCAGTAACCTCGGAAAACTATTCTGTTCCATTATTAATGACAGATTAGTTCAGTTCATTCAAGAACACAAAATTTTAAAGAATTGTCAAATTGGATTTATGCCCAATCAGAGAACATCAAATCACATTTACACACTTCACACACTAATTCAAAAATATGTTCATCAAAAAAAACAAGGAAAAATATTCGGCTGCTTCATTGATTTTAAAAAAGCCTTTGATTCTGTATGGCATGATGGGCTTTTTCTAAAACTTATCCAAAGTGGAATAGGAGGAAGGACATATGATATCATAAAGGACATTTACAACGGGAACAAATGCTGTGTCAAGATCAATGACAAACGAACTGATTATTTCAGTCAAAATAAAGGGGTCCGTCAAGGCTGCAGCCTCAGCCCGACTCTCTTTAATATATATATCAATGAGTTGGCATCAGCACTTGAGAAGTCCTCCTGTCCTGGTCTGACCCTCGAGGGCAGAGAAATCAAATGCCTCCTGTACGCCGACGACCTTCTGCTGCTGTCACCTCATGAAGAAGGACTGCATGAAAGCCTCTCAATTCTAGAGAAGTACAGTAGCGACTGGGCCTTACCAATTAACATGGACAAATCCAAAATCATGATCTTCCAAAAAAAACCTCGCCTTACTGACAAAAAATATAATTTTACAATCGGGGGAACACTTCTCAATCATGTCACATATTATAATTATTTGGGTCTCACAATCTCAGCTTCTGGACAATTTGAAATGGCAATGAAAGATCTGACCGATAAGGCACGCAGGGCTTATTACAATATAAGAAAATCATTGTTCAAATTCAACCCACCCATAAAACTGTGGATGAAAATTTTTGATGCCATCATCAAGCCCATTCTTTTGTACGGCTGTGAAATCTGGGGCCCCAAATTTAAATTAAACTATGAATCGTGGGACAAAAATCCTATTGAAATTTTCCACCTCGAATTCTGCAAAAATATCCTGGGTCTCCACAGAAATGCCCCTAGTCTGGGTTGCAGGGCAGAACTGGGCAGATTCCCTCTCTTATCTGAAATCCAGAAGAGAGCAGCGAAGTTCTGGTTTCATCTGTCAGACTCACAGGCAGATGCCTACCATCACTGTGCTCTTTCATACAGGGCAGGACACCCAGAGAATGACCCCTTGCACTATTTAGTAGAAACACACCAACTAAATTCAAAAATTCAATTCAAACTCTCAAAAATTAAAGAAATAGGTCAAAGAACCCAGGAAAAATACACCCATGATTGGCAGATCAAAGCAGCACAAATAAACAAATTAAAATACTTTCACAAAATAAAGACAGAGTATCAATTGGCACCTTACTTAATAAAAATTAAAGAATATCGTCAGAGAAAGCTCCTGGCGAAGTATCGTCTGAGCGACCACAGCCTGTACATAGAGACGGGCCGACACAAACAGAGCTGGAGAGCCAAAGAGCTCAGACTCTGTTCAAACTGCTCCGATGGAGTCGTGGAAGATGAACTACATTTCCTTACACAGTGCAGCAAATATAATAATATTAGAGAAACATATTTCACCCAAATTGGTCAAATTCTACCTGAATTCCAACAAGCAAGCCACATTGAGAAACTTTGTTATATTTTAGGAGAGAAAGAGAAGTGTGTCCACCTGGCAGCAGAGTATGTGTCCTCCTGTCATATTATGAGGGACAAAGAATAAACCCTCTCCTTTCATTTTTTTTTTTCTTTCTTTTTCTTTTCAATCTCATTACTGCTCTCTGTATTTATTTACCATGTTTTTTTTTGTTGTTTTTTGTTTTTTTAACCACTTGTTAAATTATATGATAACATATACAATATAGCCATGCATGTATATATATTTCTTTTTTCTCTTCTTCCTTTTATTTTATTTAATTATCAGTCTATACCTGTATAACCTATTACATGTTTATTGCTTTGGCAACATTGTATCATAACACAGTCATGCCAATAAAGCCGAATTGAATTGAATTGAATTGAATTGAATTGAGAGAGAGAGAGCGAGAGAGAGAGAGAGAGAGAGAGAGAGAAAAGCAACACTGTGTCCAACACAACATGTGTAAACTATCATCCAATCACATTGCTGCTACGTCACTCCACAAGCCGTTAAGCAAGTTTGTTCCTCTTTCTTCATCGGTGGATGACTTGTGTTCATTTTGACACATTCATTGTGTTATGATTTTAACACATTAAATGTGTCAGGAAGGTGATCTGCTGTTAACAAGCAGAATCAAAGGAGAAATTCACAATTTTAAGTTACCATCATTGAGATGAGTGTTTGCTTTAGTTGGGCTCTTGACCCTTGAGTTTTTAATATTAGATTTTGTTTGGGCTGTTATAACTGAGTTATAACAGCCAGACAAGCAAAGAGAAAAGATGATCTGTTTGTTATGTTTTCACATAATCATTATTTGTCTTGAGCTCATTTAGAGCCCAATCTCTGAGCTAGATTTATATTATTGATTATACCAGAAGATCAGCTTTTTCTACATAATTCAAAGGTATTTCTTAAAAAGTTGTTATGATCAAAAAAAAAAAAAAACGTGCTTTTAGGCACACACAGACATCAAGAATCAGCCTGTGAATCTCAACAGTGGTGACAGGCAACATATTGTGATTTTAGAAACATTAGAAAAGAAGCTCCTAAAAAGTCACATAAAACAGAGAAAGAAAAAAAATGAGAGAGAGAATTCCATTGAAGAGCAGCAGCAACAAATTGAGCTCCTGATTATTTTACTTTTAATATTGTTTTAAAATAAGACAGACATTTAGTTCTGATAAATTTTAAAACAAAAAGACTTCCTACAACTTATATTACCCATAAGAGGACTTTAAATCAGAAAAACAGCAGAAGACAACTCACTGAGAGCAACCCAAAGGGCCACACAACTGCCACAGAGAGAAGACCTCTCAAACTGTGACCCTTCCAGACCAAGGCCTGTATGAAGTTATTCACAGACTGAAACCTCAGAGAAACCAATGAGGATATCAAACATCAACAGCAATGAATAAGGAACAGCCCAGAAAGTAGGGAAGTAACTTTTGAAACAATATTTAAGCTACTTCAGGAGGAGTATATATATATATTTTTGAAAAACAATATTCACATCAGGAGGAATATTTTTGATGTTTTTCTATACGACAGTGACAATGAGGATGGTCATTTTGGTCTTGTTTTACTGTCTATGCACAGATTTTGATCAACATTTTAATATTGTGGACATTTTGATCAATATTTGTATATAGTTCACGGAGGAACTCTCAAAAACAAACAAAGAGACAGTTTTTTCAGTTATTTGTTTACATTCTAAAACCAGCAATGGCCACTGCAGCATGCAAGCTCCGCCCCTTTGTGTACCCTCAGAGGAGCTCTGAACATTCTAAACAGCTCCACAGGCATAAACAGATAAAGGACCATCCTGAAACACTGTTTGCTGACTATGACCACAGTTCAATGACCAACCTGCTCTTCTACACTGAGAACAGCTCCTTATGGCATACTGCTTTGTGCCAACACTTTACCTTCACCACAAAGAGAGGCATCTGCAAAGGCAGACAGATCCTGGTATTTGAAGATCCTGAAGGAAATGAGGAATCAAGAATTTTATCTCTGAACTTATACCACAACGGCACTGTCATGATCCAAGGCTCGGAGCCTGCCCTCCAAGTATTTACAGCTGACTTCATACAAATTAAACAGCAGGCATATCTTAATACAAGTCTCATACAAGATCATACAAATATAAAAACAACCCCTTCTCCTGTAAAAGACATCCAAAAGAAGAAAACAACTGCAACAGCCTTAATTCAATCTCCCATGTCAAAAATGAAAGAGAAATTTTCACTCCTGGAAATAGATGTGGTGGAACTAAAAGAATTAATAATGTCCCAGCTAAAAGACAACAGCGACTTGGAGCAGCTTACAAAGGACATGATGAACTTAAAACAAGAGACTGAATACCTGCTGAGAAACAAAGAACAGATGTCAAAGGAACTTCACCAAACCAGAGAAGAGCTGAAGGAATTAAAATCAACTTTCAGAAGACAAGTAGCTGAAATTAAAACAGAAATGCATGAAGAACTGTCTGTGTTGAAATCAGAACTTCGAAAGAAAGATGAACTTATAAATGACATGAAGGAACAACTTCATGTTTCAACTTCCAAAGGATCTCACACTAATCACTTGACCTGTCTCCCCACTGACAATCACCAATCACCTGCAGTGGACGATCCTCACTCTTCATCAGATCCACAGACCAACATCCACAGCACCGTTACAGATAACCCCACTGAAACAGAAGCTCTTATTCTCATCGACTCCAATGGAAAATACATAAATGAGAAACTCTTGTTTCCAAAAATGAAAGCACAGAAAATGTGGTGCCCAAATACAAGCAGGGCTCTTCAGATCTTATCTGATAAAAATCTGAAAGAAACTTACAAGCACATCGTAGTCCACACAGGGACAAACGACTTACGAGCAACGAAGAGCAACGTGGCTCCTATGCTCAGAGAGGTAGCCATCAGAGCCTCAGAACGCTTTCCAGAAGCTAAAATAACCCTGTCCACGTTACTGCCACGGAGTGATGTGCCTTTTCATGTGATTCATGGAAACAATGTAGAACTTTCCAGAACCTGTGCATTCATTCCAAACGTTCACCTGGCCTACCATAAAGACATTCGACCCCATCATATGTATGACCACGTACACCTCAACAAGAAAGGAGTACAACTTTTCGCAAGAGTGCTGAAAAGCACAGCATTTGGTAAAACAGAAAACAGCAGAAACTTACACAGCAAAAGTAGCTCCCAACCACAAAGAAACGTCCATCATCCTCCAAGAACCAGACAGGACTCGACCCCTGGAGCGCCATCACAGAGCTACGCTGCAGCAGCCCAACAACCACAGAACCCTGCAGCCGCCGAGCTCAATCAGATAAGACACCTGCTCAACATCATCTGCTCCAAACTTGTCAAATAACATACAAGAGTAATACACACACTTAAAATGACTCTGTCAATATCAATGTGGAATATTCAAGGCTTAAATTCAACAGCCTTTGGACTAAAGAGTTCAAACACAGATTTTCAGAAGAACATCAAAGAGATGGATATTATAATTCTACAGGAGACATGGAGCAGGGCAGACGCCATCACCCACTGCCCACCCAACTACAGAGAAGTCATCCTACCATCACAAAAACTCAACACAGTTCGACAGGGAAGAGACTCAGGAGGACAAATAATCTGGTACAAATCAAAATTCCACAACCACATCAACACAGTAAAGCAAGGCAAATACTACAGCTGGCTTAAAATCCACAAGGAACTGCTCCCATCCAGAAAAGATATATTCCTATGTGCCATATACATCCCGCCATCAGAGTCCCCCTACTACAGCGAAGACATGTTCTCCACATTAGAGGAAGAGACAAGCCACTTCCAGGCCCAGGGAAACGTGCTCATCTGCGGGGACCTGAACGCAAGAACAGGACTACAGCCGGACTTCACCGATGCACAAGGAAGCAAATATATCAACAACAAACTGACTGTTATTAATAACACATTCTCCCATATCCACAGAAATAACCATGATCATATAGTAAATAAGAATGGAAAAGTCCTTCTGCAGCTCTGTCGAAGCCTGGGTCTGAATATCATCAATGGTAGGTTACGAGGAGACACTTTAGGGAGATTCACATTTTGTTCGCCTCTTGGGAATAGCACAGTTGATTATATGATAACAGACATAGATCCTTCATCTCTCAGATCATTCACTGTTAAAGAACTAACCCCTCTGTCTGATCACAGTCAAATCACGGTGTATCTCAAAAAGACAGAAAATATCATTAAAACAAAGCCCAGTAAGCTGTACAACATCAGAAAACCATACAGATGGGCTGAAAACAGCGCTGAAGAATATCAGAAAGCACTTAGCAGCCAAAAAATACAAGCGCTGATAGATAACTTTCTAAATAACACCTATACTCACACTAATGAAGGTGTCAATCTTGCTGTCAGAGACATAAATTACATATTTGAAAAATCAGCAAAACAATCCAAATTGAAAACAAAAAATGGAAAAAATCAAATACCCAAAAACGACAAAAATTGGTTTGATCAGGACTGCCAAACTATTCGCAAAAAACTGAGAACACTGTCAAATCAGAAACACAAAGATCCAAATAATGTAGAGATCCGCCTTATTTACAGTGACACACTAAAACAATACAAACATACACTCAGAACCAAAAAAGCACAATACACCCAAAAACAACTGACAATAATCGAGAAGTCTGTGAACACAAACCAGTTTTGGGAAAATTGGAACAATCTGAAAAAAACTGATCATGAAGAATTGGCAATCCAAAAAGGAGAAATATGGGAAAGTCATTTCCAAACATTGTTTAATAAAGTACAAACAAACACAAACTGTGAGCAAATTCAAACAATCAACCAATTGAAAAAACTAGAATTAACAATCAAAAATAACCAAAACCCATTAGATTTCCCAATAACTGATAAAGAACTTAAAGAAAAAATTAAAAAACTCCAACACAAAAAAGCATCTGGACCTGATGGGATATTAAATGAAATGATAAAACACACAAGCAGTAAATTCCAATTGGCCATTCTAAAACTATTCAATGTGGTTCTGAGTGTAGGTTACTTCCCTGACATCTGGAATCAAGGCTTGATAACACCAATCTTTAAAAACGGAGATAAATTTGATCCTAACAACTACAGAGGCATCTGTGTAAGCAGCAACCTGGGAAAGTTATTGTGTAGCATAATAAATGCTCGACTATTAGACTTCATCATCACACACAATGTACTGAGCAGAAGTCAAATCGGATTTTTACCAAATTACCGTACATCTGATCACATCTATACGTTACATACTCTAATTGAAAAACATGTTAACCAAGATAAAGGTAAAATATATGCATGCTTTATCGACTTCAAACAAGCTTTTGACTCAATTTGGCACCAAGGACTATTTTACAAAATTATTGAAAGTGGCATAGGAGGTAAAACCTATGACCTTATCAAATCAATGTACACTCAAAGTAAATGTGGCATAAAAATCAGCACTAAACGTACAAGGTATCTTTCCCAGGAGCGTGGAGTGAGACAGGGCTGCTGCTTAAGCCCAACATTATTTAACATCTACATCAATGAACTGGCAGGCAGTCTGGAGCGATCTGCAGCCCCTGGCCTCACCCTACACAACTCACAGATCAGATGCCTGCTGTATGCAGATGATCTGGTTCTGCTGTCTCCCACTCAACACGGCTTACAGCAGAACCTGGACCTGCTACAGCAATACTGCCAGACCTGGGCCCTGACGGTCAACCTGAATAAAACCAAAATTATGGTGTTTCAGAAAAGATCCAGATCCCAGGGAACACAACACACATTTACATTAGGCACTAACCAGATAACACACACATCACACTACAATTACCTGGGTTTGAAAATCACATCCACAGGAAACTTTAATAATGCTGTGACAGAATTGAGAGACAAAGCACGCAGGGCCTTCTACACCATAAAACGGCAATGTCCTATACAAATCCCTATTAGAATTTGGCTGAAAATATTAGAATCAGTAATTGAGCCCATTGCACTTTATGGCAGTGAGGTATGGGGTCCACTGACAAATTCAAATCAAGATCTCACCAAATGGGAAAAACATCCAATTGAGACTCTGCATGCAGAACTCTGTAAAACCATATTACATGTGCACCGGCATACAACAAATAATGCATGCAGAGCAGAATTAGGCAAATACCCTCTAATCATTAAGATACAAAAAAAGGCAATTAAATTCTGGAAACATCTGAAACTAAGTGACCCCCAAACATATCATTATAAAGCGCCTGCAATACCAAGAGATAAACAAAGAAAGCAACCCCTTCCCTCAGCTGATCCAGAGCTTCAGTCCTGATGTTTCACAAACATCTACTTGATGCTCTGAACCACAACATCAGAATCAATCAAATTACTGCACAAATCAAACAGAATTACATCACTCATTGGCAAACCCAAACACAACAACAGAGTAAAATGCAATGCTATGCGGCCCTAAAGAGAGAGTACAGTATGGCAGAGTATCTGTACACAGTGTCAGATAAGAAACTCAGAAGCACGTTGACCAGATACAGACTCAGCGGACACAAGCTGATGATAGAGACGGGCAGACACAGAAAAACATGGCTGCCCCCGGAACAGAGATTGTGTTCACACTTGTGATCTGAATCAGATGGAAACAGAACTGCACTTCCTGACAGAATGCTCCAAATACACGGACATACGGACAGTGTTCTATGATAAAATACAGCAGATCCATCCGACATTTAAAACTCTTTCAAACCAGGAGAAACTGCCATATCTGTTAGGAGAACACAAGAACTGCTGTGTGTTTGCTGCTCAATATGTGTCTGCCTGTCACCATAGAAGAGAAAACACTCAATCTGCCCTGATCTGATGTTTCCAGCACATTTTGCTTCTGTAAATATGTCTAATACATTAGTAATTCATTTTGTACTACATGCTTAATACTTTTATAAATTATTATTACTATTATTCTTTTTTCTGTTAATACATATATGCACTATTTGTAAGCAGCCCAGCTGCAATTGCTTTGGCAATACAAATGTATAGTTTTTGTCATGCCAATAAAGCACACTTGAATTGAATTGAATTGAAAAAAAAAAAATAGTGAGAATAAAGGAAATTAAATTAAGACAATTAAGCTCATTATTTATTCATGCAGCAATGCATGATGGGAGCCATAGATGAATTTTAATTGGTGGCTCCCAGAATGCACTGCAACATGGTTTATTATTCTCACCACTGTTGAGATTCACAGGCTGATTCTTGATGTCTGTGTCTCTAAATGAAAGAGCTTTTTTTTTTTTTAAAATCAGAACAACTTTTGAGAAATCCTTCAGATTATATTGATAAAGCTGATCTTCTGCTGTAGAGTCACAGTGCTGCTGTAATCAAAACTCGAAATCTAACTCAGAGATTGGGCTCTAAATGAGTTCAGTGATTCAGATCAAATAATGATTATGTGAAAACATAACCAACACCACCTGATCGTCTTTTCTGTTTGTTTGACTAGCTGTTACATCAGCCCAAACAAAATCTAATATTTAAAAAGTCAAGGTTCAAGAGCCCAACTAAAGCAAACACTCATCTCCACGATGGTGGCTTTAAAATTGTGATTTTCTCCTTTGATTCTGCTTGTTATCAGCAGATCACCTTCCTGACACATTTACTGTGTTAAAATCATTGACTCAGTGAATGTGTCAGAATTAACACAACAAGTGTTGTCCCTAAACTCACACACTGATGTGTAAGAATTGAACACATTTTGAGTCAGTTTTAACACATCCTTTCTAAGAGTGTGTATTGCATTCATTTTAACTAGTCAAAAATAGCACATCTATGACACACATTGAGTGATTTATGACACATTAGTGTGTTAAATATTTTAACACATTGCCTGTGTTAAGAAGAATAACACACTGGTTGAGTTAAAAAAAGTAACACAACATGTGTTGTCCTTAACTAGACACACGGATGTGTTAAGATATAACACAGGTTGTGTTGTTTTTAACACAACCTGTGTTATATCTTAACACACTCGTGTGTTAAGTCATCCGCCAATGAAGAAAGAGGCACAAACTTGCTTAACGGCTTGTGGAGTGACGTAGCAGCAATGTGATTGGATGATAGTTAACACATGTTGTGTTGGACACAGTGTCGTTTCTCTCTCTCTCACACACACATTAGTGTTAAATATTTTATGCCTGTATTAAGAAAAAATAACACACTGGTTGAGTTAAAATTAACACAAAATGTGTTGTCCTTAACTAGACACACGGGTGTGTTAAAATATAACACAGGTTGTGTTGTTTTTAACACATCTGTTTTAAGAGTGTGGAGCTTCTGTCACTAAAACAAATTCCTAGTATGTGTAAACATACCTGGCAATAAAGCTCTTTCTGATTCTGAAGCTGCTAAAGCTGCAAAAACAAACTAACACGACTAACAGCCAGCCTCAGGACACTGACACTCTCATCCACAGAATTCGACCTAACCAAATTATAAAAGCACAAAAAGAAAATTGCCTGACCTATTGGAGTGAAACAGCAGAAAATCAAAGTAAACTTGAATGTTATTTGGCCCTAAATAGACTACACAACTGCAGAATATCAGAGTACAGTGAAAGACTGTAAATTAAGAAGAAGAATGACGAGGAACAGACTGAGCAATCACACGGTGACTGTGGAGACGGGCAGATACAGACAGAACTGGCTGCCCAGAGAAAGCCGGATTTGCCCGTACTGTGACTGGGAGAAGTGGAGACAGAGCAACACTTCCTCACCAGCTGCCCTAACTATGAGGAAATCAGAAAGACATTTTATCCAAAATTTGAAGTGCTTTGCCCTAACTTCATAAAATTAAACAATAATACACAAATGTAACATTTATTAGGTGAAAAAAGAGATTGTATCCTGCTAACAGCAAGATACATTGATGTCACAAAAAGAGGGATTCAACTAATCAGTAATGTGCTCACACACACACAAACACGCAGACTCACACACACACACACACACACACACACACACACACACACACACACACACACACACACACACACACACACACACACACACACACACACACACAGACTCACACACACACACAGACTCACACACATACACACTAAATTCTAAATTGTTCAAAGAACTCTAAAATGTTGATTGATTGATTGATTGTTTTACTTACTTTTTATGTGTGTATACCCATCTAACAGAATTTTGTCATAAGAACGTTCTCTAAATATTCAGTGTTGGTTCTGGGAACGTTAAAAACGTCCAGTTTTCTTGACGTTACAGGAACGTTTTTATAAGGTATAATGTTCCTCAAACGTTCTTTCAACTTAATTTTGATCTAAAATTCAGCATTGTAGGAATGTTGATTTGTAACTTTCCAAGAACATGAAAATGTCCAGTTTTCTTAATGTTAGTTGAATGTTATTTAAAGGTTAGTATGATGTTCCTGAAACATTCTTTCAATCATTCAAACACCTGCTGTGAACAAACACTGAAAGAAAGAGAAATAAGAACACAAACTACAACTTTCTTCAGCCACAGCCTTAGATGAACTGAAGATAAAAGACATTAAATCTCTGAAGATCTGATTAAACAACTCCACAAACAGCATTACCAGCTTCACTTATTACTAACCAGACTGACTTTATTTCTGTCACACGTCTACAGAAGATCTTACTAAGAATTAACAGAGGTTTAGATGCTTGTGATCAGAGGTGGACATTCCAGGGCTCAGAAAGTAAAAGTCCTGCCATATTTTTATTCCACCCACTGAAGCATTAATGAGATAAATAAGTGATTAATTAAGTGATGATTGAGCATTATTGAAGACACCTGATGATAACAAGCAGAATCACCAAAGGAGAAAATCACAATTTTTAAGTTACCATCATCGAGGTCAGGGTTTGTTTTAGTTGAGCTCTTGATCCTTGAATGTTTAATATTAGATTTTGTTTGGCCAATTTTAACTGCATTAAAACCAAACAGATAAGCAAAGTTAAAAGATGGTCAGGTGGTGTTGGTTATGTTTTTACATAAACATTATTTGATCTGAATCACTGAACTCATTTAGAGCTCAATCTCTGAGTTAGATTTACATTATTGATTACAGCAGCACTGTGATTCTACAGCACAATATGCACACCCTACAGCACTGGCCTGATCGGGCAAGTGACCGTTCCGTCTACTGTTCTGAGCGTCATTCACACTGGCCCACGGGCCATCGGGAAGTCCTTATTGTCGAGCACTACATTTATTTGTTTCATAAATAATCCATGGACAGCTTATTTAATTTCTAAACAAGGTTATATAAAGATAAAAAAATGATGTAATCAAACTACAGTGAGAGCAAACAAGCAACTCATTTTGAATCCTTTCACTCTGGCTGTGTTAAATTCATACACATCAGTGTGTGAGTTTAGGGACAACACTTGTTGTGTTAATTCTGACACATTCATTGAGTCAATGATTTTAACAGTAAATGTGTCAGGAAGGTTAACCAGAGGTGTAGTCAAGACCAGACCCTCCAAGACCGAGACCGAGACCATTCAAGAGGGAAGTTAATGAGATAATTAAGTCATTAATCAAGCACTAGTGATGAACAGCTGCTGTTAACAGACAGAATCATTGAAGGAAAGAGGAAAACAACAACAAAATAAAACACCTGTGCTACTTCTGAACATGAAGACCAAATGATGCAATGATCTCTTTGTCAAGTCCAGTCAAAAAAAAGAAAAGAAAAAAGTCTTACACATCAATGCTTGTGTTTTGGGACAACACTTGTGTTAATTTTTACGTTCCTTCAACAGCCTTACAATGTTAAATTTTAGATCAAAATTAAGTTGAAAGAACGTTTGAGGAACATTATACCTTATAAAACATTCCTATAACGTCAAGAAAACTGGACGTTTTTTACATTCCCAGAACCAACACTGAATATTTAGAGAACACTCTTATAATGAAATTCTGTTAGCTGAGATAGATAGATAGATAGATAGATAGATAGATAGATAGATAGATAGATAGATAGATAGATAGATAGATGATAGATAGATAGATAGATAGATAGATAGATAGATAGATAGATAGATAGATAGATAGATAGATAGATAGATAGATAGATAGATAGGAACTTACTTAAGATACATAATCGACGATGAAAAAGTCACAATGCTTATAACCAGCAGAACACTGACAACGATGAGAGCGATTGTGACTCCTTGACCGGGATCTTCAGGGTTTACAGGACTGTCCTCCTCTTTGATTTCCAAACCAGGACCAAAAACCTTCTCCAGTTCAGTTGTTAAAGCTTTGAGCTCAGTGTTCAGTTTCCTGTGGGAGTGAACATATTTCAGATGCTGTCCTGTTACACTCTCATCCTAATTATATCCCATATAGCAAGCAATGATTGAAACAATGTTAAATCAATGTTAATGTGTCAACATTAACCGCATTGAATCAATATCACTTTTGCAAATTTTTTTGAGATCAGTTTTATATCTGATCAAAATTATGATTGACGAAGTCAAAGCACAACAATTATACACTCTCAGAAAAAAAAGTACATAATTGTACCTTTAGGGGTACAATGGTACAAAGGTACAAATTTGTACCCTTGTGATTTGTACCTTAAGAGACCAGTTTTGTACCTTTGGTGACAATTTTGTACCTTTATTTAACAGTACAAAAATTGACCCTTCAAAAAGGGTACAAAATTGGCTTTGACAGCGTACAATCGTTGACTATAATGAGATATATATATTTTACACACACATTGAATTAAAATCAGAATTTATTAAATCCTTTTCATTTTCACATTTTACAACATTTCATTTTAAACACATTTTTAAACATTCCATAAGAGTCCATCTTGCCGGGTGTTAAAGTAACACTGAAGCGTGTTAAAGTTAATGAGATAATTGATTGATGATTGAGTGATGATTGACAATTAGTGGAGACACCTGATGTTAATAAGCAGAATCACTGAAGAAACAACAAGAGTAAAAGAGAGCTTCTTTTTTTGCAGTGAAGTTGATCAATTTAGGTTTACAATGCTTTGGGAAGCACAGTCATAATGGTTGTTTTCTCATTGTGAAATGGCCAGATTCATTGGTGATATCCAGTATTAAAGGTGCTACAGAGGATCTTTTTGTCGACTGAGAAACCAAAGACTGTTAGTGAGTTTTTGAAATGAGCGCACGCATAAGAACAACCCCCCTCCTTCACAGCTCATTTCGAGGGAACGCCTCCCAAAACTCGTGCACGAGTATTGGATCACGAGTGTTTACCATCGGCATCCGCTGTGTCGTGTTAGTGGATTCATTATGCCAGACTCACCGCAGGTAACTCATAATCTGCAGTTGTTACTCCTGTCTCCTGACAAAAACATTGCATGCGGCGCCTGTGGAGTGTGGAAAGTTACTGGAGTGCGCAGCCGTGCACGTCTCTCACAAGGAACGTCACGGCAGTGATTGACAAGCCAGAGGGCCAATCAGCACATGACCCTCAACAATGGTGACAATCAAACAAAGTGCTTCATGTTGCAGTGCATGATGGGAGCCACCAATCAAAACTCAGCCATGGTTCCCATCATGCATTGCTGCATGAATAAATTATGCAGCTGAATTGTCCTGTAATTTTCGTAGATTGTTCATGTTTGCTTTTATTTTTCTGTTGTTTTGTTGTGACAGTAGCTTGTTTTGTGATGTTCAGAGTTGATCTGTTTGTCAGTATTTTGTATTTATTCATCGTCACCGTTCTTGAGAATCAGATGCTGATTCTTAATGTCTGTGTGTGTTTAAACACTGAAGCTTCAGTGCATAATGTATTTTTCTTAAAAAAAAAAAATAGAAGGCATACTATTGTTGGATCTCAAGCTGTAAAATCACAGAACTACAATCATTAATACTAAAGCTACACATCAAGCACACAGTCAGAGATTTAGACTCTAAACGACATCAGGCCATCACATGATGATTATATCAGCATCAAATTATATTGTGACCAGATCATATTTTCTCTGATCATAACAAATGTGCTTTACAAAGTTGGAGCAGCCAGAGAAAAATTAATAGTAAAAGGTAAAGAGTCAAGAGCCCAACTAAAGCAAACGCTGACCTCTTTCATGGTGACTTGAAATGAAACATTCATAAAACATTAATTAACACCTTTTTTCTCTCTTTCCTTCAGTGATTCTGCTTATTAACATCAGGTGTCTCCACTAATTGTCAATCATCACTCAATCATCAATCAATTATCTCGTTAACTTTAACACTGCTTCAGTGTTACTTTTTAACACTCGGTAAGATGGACTCATATGGAATGTTTAAAAATGTGTTTCAAATGAAATGTTGTAAAATGTGAAAATGAAAAGGATTTAATAAATTCTGGTTTTAATTCAGTGTATGTGTGTGTGTGTGTGTGTAAAATATATATATCTCATTATAGTCAACGATTGTACGCTGTCAAAGCCAATTTTGTCCCCTTTTTGAAGGGTCAATTTTTGTACTGTTAAATAAAGGTACAAAATTGTCACCAAAGGTACAAAACTGGTCTCTTAAGGTGCAAATCACAAGGGTACAAATTTGTATACAGCCCCAGTGACAAGCCATTGTACCCCTAAAGGTACAATTATGTACTTTATTTTCTGAGAGTGTAGCTGTATTTACTGTAAACATGTTTTCTATTTACTTACACATTTCCACATCAGCTTTCACATTAGAAGAATCTAAATAAACTGATATTAGTTCAACTTACTCTTTGACCTCTGTGGCTTGGATGACAGCTCCACTGGAGTCCATGGTGATGAAACTGACGTAAGTTTTGTCTGTAGATTCTCTGAGAATGGTGCGCATCTCATTCCCATCCTCAGCTCTCACACTGAGGACTTTCACAGTCCAGCCTAAAACTTTCTCCATGGATCTGAGAAAAAGATCACACTATCAGATGGTGTAAAGAAAACAATAAGAGGAGGTAGCAAGAAGTACCACTTCAGTCCAGTTTTTAAAACAGAAATTATTTTTTGTTTGAATGATTGAAAGAATGTTTCAGGAACATCATACTAACCTTTAAATAACATTCTACTAACATTAAGGAAACTGAACATTTTCATGTTCTTGGAATGTTACAAATCAACGTTCCTACAATGTTTAATTTTAGATCAAAATTAAGTTGAAAGAACGTTTGAGGAACATTATACCTTATAAAAACGTTCCTGTAACGGCAAGAAAACTGGACGTTGTTTGCGTTCCCAGAACCAACACTGAATATTTAGAGAACGTTCTTATAACAAAATTCTGGGAATAATTTTCAAAGTCCAGAAAGGTAGGAAAGACATCATTAAAGTACTCCATGTGACTCCAGTGGTTCATAAAATTGAGGTTAAACCACTGGAGTCACGTGGATTTCTTTAGTGATGTCTTTACTACTGTTGTGGATCATGAGTGTCTAAATTGTGTTGCTCCCAATGGAGGAACAGAAAACTCAGATTTCATCAAAAAGATCTTCATTTGTGTTTCAAAGATGAATAAAGGTCTTACCAGTGTGGAACAACATGAGAGTGAGTAATTTTTGGTTGAACTAAACCTTTAAAACAATATTTTGCTCATGATCAATCTAGTTCTTTAATTTGTTACCCTGACATAACAGCTCACAAGAATAGAAGCTTTTCAGTAAATAACGGTGTAAATTTCAGTCTGTTCTACAGGCAAGGTGATTAAAAAGACTTGGAAATGTCATATGCATTAATTAATCAATTAATCTATTTACTTATTTATTGTGGAAAAGAACTGTATAAACATTTTCTTTGAAAACACAGCAGAACACACAGGTTGAGAATGTCATGAAGGTGTGTAAAATAATTCATTTTTAAATTTATTTTGGGTTAATTGTTACTTAAACATGTTTCCACTAACCCAGATAGCAAGCAATGATCAAAACAATGTTAAATCAAGTTAATGTGTCAGCGTTAACCCCATTGAATCAATATCACTTTTGCACTCGCAATTCATGTTAAAAAAATGCTGAAATTTAAAGAAAAATCAATGTAAATGGCATTTAATCAATGTTACAATGTGATATTGGTTCATAATTCTTGCACTCTCAGAAAATGAACAACTACAACTGACTGACTGACAACTGGGGCCTATTTCATAAAACAAGTTTACCAAATAAGCTAGGCTTATTTCAGTTAGTCTGATTATTTTGAACCAAATCAACTGACAATAAATCAGACTTACTGAAATAAACCCGGACTATTTGGTAAACTTGTTTTATGAAACAGGCCCCTGACCACACAGCCTGAAATCAGCTGAAGATAAAAGAAGAAAATAAATCTCTCAAGATCTCAGAGAATTAACAAGTTTAGATGTTGATGTTTTATTGAAAATGTTTGGTCATCATTCTGGTGGTCAGTGTTTCATTTAATTGGGCAGTTTGACTCTTGGCTTTTTGTGAGAGTTTGTGGTCTTTGTAACAGTGTTAACCATAGAATTTGTTGCAAAGAAAACCAGAAAAAAAAATGATTGAATGAAAAAGTTTTAAAGCAAAGTAGTTTATTACTCTAAAATATTTTATTCACCAGTAACATTCTCTTGCAGCAGACATGGGATGAAATATTTTGACACACAGACATCAAGAATCAGCGTATGAATCTCAACAATGGTGACATCCTTCATGCTGCAATGCATGCTGGGAGCCACCCTAGTATACAAATCATAGACTCCCAGAAAGCAATGCGACATGTCACCATTGTTGAGATTCATATGTTGATTCTTGATCTCTGTGTGTCTAAGGATTTTGACTTTTTTGCACTATAAAAGTGAAGATTTAGAAAGTTTGATGTGTAGCAATAAAGTATTGTTGGTGAATCTAACCTATGAAAAAACAATCATACACTTCCAGTAAGAAGTACAGTCTTTGTTTCTGGTTGCAACAAATTCTATGTTTTAGTAAGCACTATTAAAAAGACCAAGAGTCAAACAGCCCAACTAAAGGAAACACTGACCACCAAAATGGTGACCAAATATTTTCAATAAAACATCAACATCTGAACCTGTTAATTCTCAAAAACAACTTCTGCTGAGATCTTGAGAGATTTATTGTCTTCTTTTATCTTCAGTTGATTTCAGGCTGTGGTTTTAAGTCAGTTGTAGTTGTGTTTCATTTTCTGAGAGTGCAAGAATGAAGTTGAACCAACATTACATTGTAACACTGATTCAATGCCATTTCCATTTATTTTTTTGTTGAAATTTCAACATTTTTTCAACATTAATTGTGGGTGCAAAAGTGATATTGATTCAATGCAGTTAACGTTGACACATTAACATTGATTTAACATTATTTCAATCATTGCTTGCTATCTGGGTAATACTCTTAGATCAAAACACATTAACGCCTCACTTCACAAATGGAAATGCTCTTATTCTGTCTTAATAACATCTTTCAGTGATGAACAGAGATTACTCACTCTTCCATCTCTAGTATCATCTTCTCCACTATGTATATGGGCTGGTTTAGAGAGATTACTGAGACGCTGTCACGATGTACACTTTGTTTCACCTTGATCTGCAGGTAACAAACACAAGAACTCAGTCTTTGCACTGACATCTATGTTCTCAATCAAAATGCCATTAGTCATTTGAAAGTCTTCCAAAAGCTTTCTCTTATTTTCTCTCTCTCACCTGTACTGTTGTAGTCGTGGACAGTCCATGTTTGTCAGTGGCTTTAACATGAAAGGTGAACAGATTGTCTCCAAAGCTAGAAGCATCCAGTACGTAGATCTGACCAGTGTTTGCCTCCACATCCAGCAGAGTTGTGGACTCCTGCAGGGAATACTGCAGTTCTGAGCTCTCGCCCACATCAGGGTCCGATGCCTGAGGGACACATGACCACATTTCAACCACTTTTACTACAAAAAAAAACAAATCAATTGTGATTAACAATTCAAGTTTATTAGTAGCCATGAAGTATACAATTCTGAGCTTCGGCATGTATTTTCATTTGTAAGTTCACTGTTTAGTAATATTTTGATGGACAGCATTCTTACACTCTTAGAAAGGACGTGTTAAAACTGACTCAAAATGTATTAAATTCTTGAAAATCAGAATTTATAATGGACTGAATAAAGCTTGACGTGCGAGGACACACTGATTGAATATGCACACGAATCATGGTCACACGCTCAGAGCAATATTGTTTCAGCTATGTTTTAAAATATTTTAGTATTAAATATTTAGTATTAATAGCTAGTATTAAAATATTTAAAAGGACAAAAACATGAACTTTATTGGCTTTCCCACTGAGCAAATTACGTCCAGAAGACGTCTTTTTGAGGTCTTGTCTCAGGTTGAAAAGACGTCCACTGAGGGGCCAGAATGAAAGTTTTTATGACGTCTTTTTTTGACGTCTTCTGAACATCCGATATAGACGAACACGCAGAATCACCAAAAGAGAAAAATCAAAATTTTTACGCCACCATCGTGGAGATGAGTGTTTGTTTTAGTTGGGCTTGCCTTCTTAATATTAGAGTTTGTTTGGGCTGTTAACTGTGTCATAACAGCCAGACAAGCAAAGAGAAATGATCAAATGTTGGTTATGTTTTCACATAATCATTATTTTGATCTGAATCACTGAACTCATCTAGAGCCCAATCTCTGAGTTAGATTTACATTATTGGTTACAGCAGAACTGTGATTCTACAGCAGAAAATCTGCTTTTACAATATGATTCAAATGATTTCAGAAAAGGTGTGTTGAACAAAAAAAGAAAATTTTTATTTTAGGCACACACAGACATCAAGAATCATCCTGTGAATCTCAACAGTGGTGACCATCAAAAAGCATGTTGCAGTGCATTCTGGGAGCCACCAATCAAAATTCACCCATGGCTCCCATAATGCATTGCTGCATGAATAAATTATGAGCTGAATTGTCTTAGTAATTTTCTTCATTCTCAGAATTTAAATTTTTCTGTTTTTATGTGACTTTTTAGTAGCTTGTTTTCTAATGTTCAGAGTTGATCTGTTGATCAGAATATGTTGCTTGTCACCGTCTTTGAGATTCACAGGCTGATTCTTGATGTCTGTGTGTGCCTAAAAGATTTTTTTTATCATGTGAAATCTTTCAGATTATATTGATAAAACTGATCTTCTGCTGTAGAATCACAGTGCTGCTGTAATTAATAATATAAATCTAACTCAGAGATTGGGTATAATGATTATAATGTGATTAAGTGAAAACATAACCAACACCTGATCACTTTCTTTACTTGTCTGGCTGTTACAACTCAGTTACAACAGCCCAAACAAAAACTATTATTAAGAAGTTAAGGGTCAAGAGCCCAACTAAAGCAAACACTCATCTCCACGATGGTGGCTTAAAAATTGTGATTTTTCTCCTTTGGTGATTCTGCTTGTTCGTCTATATTGGATGTTCAGAAGACGTCAAAAAAAGACGTCATAAAAACTTTCATTCTGGCCCCTCAGTGGACGTCTTTTCAACCTGAGACAAGACCTCAAAAAGACGTCTTCTGGACGTAATTTGCTCAGTTGGTTACTTCAAGTCAGCTGTCACTTTACTTTGCGCGAGCCCCTATGCGCTCGTACACTTGGCACAGCCCTTGCGACGGTTCTGTCATTAATTAATATAAATTAATATAATTAGCCTTTTGCTTGACTACATTTCAAACAAATAATAATGTGTTGCTAATGTTACACACACCGTTCCTGTTCTTTATCTCAGACAGCTGCCTTCTAACAATCAGCATCCTTACAAACGCTTCAAACAACTCAGAAAGTCAGTGGAGAAAGGCTTATAGTTCATCATAACATCGTAATAGACTTGCTATACTGATAAATCTACACAATTTTTCATATCAACAGAAAATGTACCGGGATAACCTGGCTTCTCTCGAGACTTTCCTGCTTCAGAGCAGTCATAGTTAATGATATGCTAAAGCCTGCCGGCACGTTGTTGTGATTGGTTACAAGGTAGTCTGTGACGTCACAAACACCAGCGATTTCAAACCGTGGGTTTTTGGTTTACTGCAGTTTCAGACATAAAATACTCAGCAATGGTGCTGACATATTAATTTGCACATGGTTTGTCTTAAAGCATATCAAAAAAACTACATAGACATATAAACAATATTAAAAACTTGATTTTTACCACAGGGGGTCTTTAACACAAAGTTGTGTAAATGTGTAATATTAACACATTACAGGTGTTCTTGGCTGCACAGATTATGTTGATGGTGTGAACAAATACACAGGTTGTGTTCATTTTAAAACTACACATAATATGTGTAAAACAATTGAATTCTTTCAACACATTTTTATGCAATATTGACACTTAGGGGTGGTTTCCCAGACAGGGTTTAAATTAAGCCAGGATAAGCCTTAATGGTACAATATGTAAAATATTCGCAGAAAAATATCCGAAAACCACTAGGCTAGTGTTATATATTTTGTCCAGCTGATTAAAAACAATATCTCTAATGTTTTCAACTACTTGTAAATCATGAGAAAATTCCCATTCTAAACAGTGACACGGGGCAGTGCAGTCGCCTGTCAATGACGTCAGTTACCCTTTGTTACCGCCTTTACTGACGTAGAAACCACATGACAACAGTGTCGTGGACAAATGCGGAAGTAGTGTCTAGCGTCCAGCAAACCACTAGCTTGCTTCAAGCAGTTCCTTATTTACTTCATGCACGTTTTATGGTGGATTGTGTTACTTATTTATGGAACATAATTACTGTTTACCATCTGCCGCTGGTTCTGTCGACAAGGACAGCTCCCGTAAACGTAAGCGTACGGGCCAACCAAACGACCCAAGAACAGTTTGGGACAAGAGGAGAGAAAGAGCGAGGATCAATATCGGTGTTGCATTTTCTAGATGGAGAGAGCTTCGCGACGAACTTCACCTAGAAAGAGATACAGATCGCGCTTGTGTTTTACTCGACAGGTGAGCTGTTTTGATTCGTATCTTTACAGAAAACATATGCCATTATAACGATCAACATGATTAGTATTATGGGGCATACACGCCAAACGCGGGCATCGCGTCTCTAGACCCGCGCGAGGACGCGTCTGATCCATAGTCTGATTGCGTCTTTGCATTGACTTTGTATGTAATCTACTCGCGTTTGCTATGTATGCCCAATTATTGTGTTTGAATGTACACGAGTGTATATATTTGTTGAACAAGTGGTAATCGTTTTCATATCATCTGACTAAACAGTAATCAATTAATTTGATAATTTACTGTCAAACTATATTTGCTGTATTGTATTGCAATATAGCATGACACAATATGTAATGGTGGCATGTGAAAATTGTCTTTTTCAGACACTTACGAAATCCAGTATTGGATAGATTTTGTTAGTTACTGTACCCAGATAGCAACACTGTGTCGGCCCAAATCCGGCCCACATCTGGCACATGCAGAATGATGATCTGGCCCACACGTGGCAGGAATGATGGCACTTGGGCGGACCGCTCCTGTTTGCCAGATCTGGACCACAAGCAGGCCATAGAAATGCCAAATGTCAGCCAAGAGCAAAGAACTGGACCTTATCTGATCCACAAAATATTTATATATTATTTATAGAGTCATCTCAGCATTAACAATCCTGTTATCAAGCAGAATCACTGAAGGAAAGAAGGAAACCGAAAAAAAAGAGATGAGCAGAAACACAAGAACTACAACTGACTTCAGTCACAGCCTTCGAGGAAATCAACTGAAGATAAAAGACATGAAATCTCTGAAGATCTGAATAAACAACTCCACAAACAGCATTACCAGCTTCACTTATTACTAACCTGACTGACTTTATTTCTGTTCCATGTCTACAGAAGTTCCTGCTGAGAATTAACAGAAGTTTAACTCTCATGTTTGTTTCATTTCAGGTTACCATGATGGTGATTGATGTTTCCATTAGTTGGCCTCTTAACTTTTAACATATGTATTTGTCTTCCCTGGCTGCTGTGGTAGTGTTTCTGTCAAACACGTTAGCAGTAGCAAAGAAAACTGAAGCGTGATCATTGTTAGCTATTGATGGTTTTGTAATCATCATATAGCCTGTGAACAACACTGTGTCCAACAATTAGCTATCAAATAGCCTGCTTCACTGAAGTCATAATAATTGAATATAAATGTTACTGCAAAATGAAATCCAGATGTTTTGCAGAAATCAGTTAGAAGATGAAAATAAATAATAACACAAGAAGGAAAACTATGTTGACAAACACAGATATCAGTAATCAGCATATGAATCTCAATGATGGTGACAATAAACAAAATATTTAGACAATCAGATCAGCTGCATAATGCTCTGATGCATTCTGGGAGTTTTGTACTATAGTACCCAGCATGCATTGCGGCTACATGATGCTTTTGATTGTCACCATAGTTGAGATTCATGTGCTGATTCTTGATGTCTTAGTGTGTCATCTCAAAGTACCTTTTTTTAAAAAAAAAAAATAATTTCTGCAATACAGCTCAAGCTCATGTCACAGAAACACAGGGTTTGTAATGTTAGTGTATTAATGGCGCAAAACATTTTTTTTCATCTAAACAACATCATTGATTAGTAAAATCATCAACGGCTAACAGCCAACACCTGATCTCATCTCAATTTTTATTGCTGCTGCTAATGTGTTCGGTAAACACACTATCACAGCAGCCAGAGAAGACAAATATATATGTATAAAGTTAAGAGGCCAACTAATGGAAATATCAATCACCATCATGGTAACCTCAAATGTAACAAACGAGTTAAACCTGTTAATTCTCAATAAGAGCTTGAAGCTGGTAATGCTGTTTGTGGAGTTGTTGAATCAGATCTTCAGATATTTAATGTCTTTTATCTTTAGTTGATTTCCTCTAAGGCTGTGACTGAAGTCAGTTGTAGTTCTTGTGTTTCTGCTCATCTCTTTTTTTCTTCTTTCCCTCAGTGATTCTGCTTGAAAACAGGCTTGTTAATGTTGAAATGACTCTATAAATAATACATAAGATTTTGTGGATCAGATAAGGTCCAGTTCTTTGCTCTTGGCTGACATTTGGCATTTTTGTGGCCTGCTTGTGGTCCAGATCTGGCAAACAGGAGCGGTCCGCCCAAGTGCCATCATTCCTGCCACATGTGGGCCAGATCATCATTCCGCATGTGCCAGATGTGGGCCGGATTTGGGCCGACACAGTGTTGCTATCTGGGTAGCAGCTACAGTGTAGTTATCATAATTTTACATCATAACCTCACAATAAAAATTGTGCTGTCAATACATATGATACATATGGTAAAGCGGAAGCAGCGCCGGCGACTGTGTCATAATAAAAGTCCTGCTGCTTGTGAGGCGTGTGTTGTGCAATCGCTCCAGCTCCTCATTCAGCTCCCACAACACTCGGTCCTGCTCTGCTTCATACTACAGTAACATTAATAATCACATCCATTAACATGTTTTCTTCCCAAGTCCTATTGCGCTGTCTGTTGAGGTGGAGACCACATGTCCCAAGATTCCACACTCAAACTTGCCGTCATCAAGCTACGCCTTTGTTTTGAATAGGCCTCTAGCGACCTCTAGTGGATAAAATTATCACATACTGCACCTTTAATCTAGAATAGTATCTAGAATCTAGTAATATTGACACAAAATGTGTAAACTAGACTGTTACACATATCATGTGTCATTTTTCTACACATTTCTTCTTAGAGAGTAAAAGAAAAAGTTTTATATAGAGCATGGGCGTCGGAACCATGTGGGTGGGACAAGACCCACCCACTTTTTAAGACCAAAATATTGGACCCACTCACTTTTACCGTCTCTAATTCAGCATTTGTCTAATCCCCCACGCTACTCCACAAACCACCAACAGAGCATAAAAAATACCAAAAATAAAAATAGTTTTTAAAACATCGGCAAGTAAAACGAGTTTATAAAGAATGTCTCTTTACGACCACAACAAACGGGACACTTTTCAGACGCGCATTCCACCTTCGCCTCAGACAGAGGCGCAAGTCAAACGAGCACGGCAAAAGGGAGCTTCAGTTGAACAACAGTGAACTGCGGTCAGATGAAATGTTGTCAGGATATGTCAGTAAAGCTCCAATCAGCCGTTAGGCTATAGCCTACTGTGCTCGAAGTGTGAACTCAAGAATTGCTCGCGCAAATGCGGCGGCGCGTGCTGCATATTACTTTATTATAGTTTAACTAAAGCGCAAAAGAAACTACGGGCATGCACCGTCGTTATTCTGTTGTAAATGAAGTCATGAAATTACCAAACATGCGATTAAAGCTTCCTCAAATCTGTGCATGTATGTATTTGTTGACATGGTTTTAAAGCTATTGTTATCCAATTTGTTGGCCTTAAAACATCTTAAAAACTATATATGTACACCAAGGAAATCAAAATTTAACGTGTAAAAGTAAACGTGTATTCCTCCAGTTCTGCGTGCTTTGGGACTAAACTTTGTATGCACTGTGTGATCAATGTGTGAAAATAAATGGGAGCAAAAATGCGATTGAATGTAAAGGTTTGTGTCTCATTGTTCTGTTCAAAAAAATCTACCGATTGATTGGCATTTTATCTCTCTCTCTCTCTCTCTCTCTATATATATATATATATATAAATTAAAAACATTTGGAGGGAGGACCCACCCACATTTTTTTTTGCTTCTGACACCCATGATATAGAGCCTTAAAATGGTTCTGTCAGGCATTTCATATATAGAACTTTTTAGGAGTTCCCATCAGGAGACATTTTTTGTTACTACTTTTTGTTTCATTACTATGAATTTATTTTTTTAATGTGTTTGAGAAAAATATTTTAAATAAAAAGCTTTTACAACATGCAATTTATTACCAATGTTTCTTGATCTTCTCCTGAACTTAAGCACAGGCTCTACTCTTCAGCACAATGGTGACACACAAAACTCAATTTTACAGTAAACTACTGGCAACAGTGTTGCCATTATATAACTGTTTTTTAACTTACAATATGTTACTGTTAAAATAAATTTTATGGGTGTGTCTTTTTATCTTACACCTTTAACCCTTTCAGCCCCACAGGAACATCATCTAGTGTCCACACAACAGAGTAAAAGTAACATTGTCGCTGTTGCAGTGAGATAATTAAGTTAATATTTAAGTGATGATTGAGCATTAATGATAAACGCCTGCTGTTAACAAGCAGAATCACTGAAAAGAGGAACAAGAACGGAATAAATACGAGCAGAAACTTATTTCTGCCATTACACATTATTACACTTATTACTGACTAGATTAACTTTATTTCTACAGAAGATCTTATTGAGAATTAACAGAAGTTTAGATGTTGATGTTTTGGTAAAAAATGTTTGGTTTGATGTTACCATTGAGGAGATCAGCGTTTGCTTTAGTTGAGCATCAACTTTATGTTTGCTTTTTTCTTGCTATATCAAACATGTTTTACAAACACTCAGTTACAGCAGCCAGAGAAAGCTAATATAAAAGAGTCAAGAGCCCAACTAAAGCAAACACTAATCACTATCAATGTTCCCTCTAATTTTTTTTCTCGCTGAGCAAAACTTTTCTCTGTTGAGCGCACATTTTGGCCACCTGAGCAAAAACATACTTTATATCAGACCTGTACAATCAACATAAACACACACACACACACACAAAAATGGTTTTATCATGCAATTGTAACATTTAACTTTAATGTGCCGTTTCTATTTTATTTGACCCTTGGTTTAACTTAGTGATTTATTAAATAATATGTTTGAAAACAAGCAGTTCAGTCACTAAATGAAGCACATTTTAGGTTACTTGAGATTTTTTCACATTGCTGTATTAACTGTACCAGTCTTTACCAAGAAATTCTATTAAAAAATAATTTCTGTCCTCCTGCAGGACAGTTCAATTCTTTATAATAATATAATATGAGCAGTTACAATGATGGTTTGGGACAACCATAATGTATTTTTGTACAGTCAATTATTAGCAACAGACAGTGTTAAACCATCAAAATTACATGTTTATTGCTTATGAATTTCCCAGATTTTATATACAAGGTTTCAAGATTTTTCGTGGCAAGGAGCCCTAAACAATCCCCTTGTGAGATCATTTTTTTATTAACCCCTTAACTGTCACGGTCCCACTGGCCGGACGTCTCCCAACCAGCACACCCATGTTTAACACATGGTTTAGCCCAGATGAAATGAACACTACTCAGTGTGAACACTACAGGCTGTTAAATGTAACACTGAATCAGTGTTGGAGTTAATGAGATAATTAGGTGATAACGAGCAGAATCACTGAAGGACAGAGGAACAACAAGAACTACGACTTCAGCCACAGCCTTAGATGAAATCAACTGAAGATAAAAGACATTAAATCTCTGAAGATCTGATTAAACAACTCCACAAACAGCATTACCAGCTTCACTTATTACTAACCAGACATGTTATTTCTGACACATATCTACAGAAGCTCTTATTGAGAATTACCAGAGGTTTAGATATTGATGATTTGTTGAAAATAATAGTTTTGTTTGATGTCACCATGATCGAGGTCAGTCTTTGCTTTAGTTAGTCAGTTTTACTCTTGACTTTTTTAGTGTTAGTTTTTCTGTGGCTGTTGTCGCTGTTTCTTATGGCAATAATGACAAGAAAAATTGTGGTAAGCTGCTTTGTGATAAAAATATAATTGTCATATAATGGTTTAATTCACAGATCTAATGACTGAGTTTTATATGAATAAAATGTTAAGTTTGTATTAGATCTCTTCTAGAAATACAATGATAAAACGGTTTTAATCAGAAAAAGCTGAATGAGTTTTAAAACACATTGTACACTAAACACTTTAAAATAGAGTTGTGACGTTCGCGAACGAACCGATTCTTTTGAACGGCTCATAAACATGAACGATGGGAGCCGAGTCGCGGCTGGAGGGGAGCCGTTCTTTCTGTCGTTCTTTTTTCCTATGCGTGTTTCACACAGATGCACACAAATGAGCTCCTCCGCGAGACAGAACAGTTATAGGGGGAGGGGCGCACCCAGCGCAGATATTAGTTATTAGTTGTGCACGCATCCTTCACATGAGTACTCCAGTGGAAAAAAACCCTGCGTTCCTCTGTCATTGGGTAGGAGCGGAAGTTGAAGGGGCTGATGTCCTATTTGCAAAGTTTACAGTAGTAATAGTATGTAGTATGTAGACATTTCCATTTTATTTATTCTAATTTTATCTACTTTAAATATATTTTTTTTTCTATCAAAATGTTCTTGTGTGATAACAATGTTCTTGTGTGGAAGTGTTTGTAGTAAAAGCTGTTTTGCACAGAAATTCATTGCAGCCGGCTTTGTTTTTGATGTTTATTTGTGAGTAGGTATTGTATGAATAACAAAAGTCAACGTAGCTTTACACACACACACACACTTTGTACTAAAGGTAAATCCAAAATAGTGATGTCACTCTCTAAGCAGAGGGATTTGTGCAACCCTATGGAATATAGTCCACACATGACAAATGAGGTAATAATCAATATTTCAGAATAATTCAAACTCAGATATTGGTGTGTGATATCCGAGTTTTAATTATTTGACTACAAATCTCACCTCATCATTCCTCCCAGTGATTATTTCCAGGATAAACTGAGATGCCCCCAAGCTGGCTTCTTAAAACTGACTAAATATTTAAAAAGAGCCAAAAGAGCCGTTCTTTTGAACGGCTCTTTGAAAGGAACGGATCGCGAAGATCCCGATCCCCTCAAAGAGCCATAAATCCCATCACTACTTTAAAACTCACACAGACATCAAGAATCAGCGAATGAATCTCAACAATGGTGACATGCTTCATGCCGCAATGCATTCTGGGTGCATCATGAAAAAAAAGCAGCATTGTGGCATGAAGCATGTCACCGTTGTTGAGATTCATTCGCTGATTCTTGATGTCTTGTGTGTGAGGAAGTTTTGCTGGAGTTTTAAAGTGTTTAGTGTACAATGTGTTTTAAAACTCATTCAGCTTTTCAGATTAAAAGCAAATAACAATAAAACAAAGTTAGTAAGATATTGTTCATATTAAATTCAGTTATAAGATCTGTGAATTAAGCCACTACACAATGATTATAGTCTTATCATGAAACAGTCACAGCATCAGATTGTGTTTTTTCTTGCTTTTCTTGCTATAATGAATTCAGTTACAACAACCAGAGAAACTCTAACATTACAAAGACAAGCCAAACTACTCAACTAAAGAAAACACTGATCACTATGATGGTAACATAAAAACCCTCAAATAAATTTCAATAAAACATCAACAACAAAAAAACTCTCTCTCTTAATTCTCAATAAGAGCTTCTGTATATGGAGTTGTTTAATCCTCTGCTGAGATCTGGAGAGATTTAATGTCTTCTTTTATCTAATGCTGAGGCTGAAAGTTCTAGTTCTAGAGTTTTTGATTTTCTGTTCTTGTTTCTCTTTCCTTCATTAATTCTGCTTGTTAACAGCAGCTATCTTCAATAATTCTCAATCATCACTTAATTATCTCATTCAAAATGTTTTTTTGAGCTCTAAAGAAATGTTCATAGTAATAATATGCATATGTTATTAGTATATAATTAAAGTTGGTAGTACATTTAAATGGCAGTCTGAGGCAGTTGGTTTCTGCAAATGAAATGAGGTAACACAAGTTTTATTTAGTGAATGGTATCTTTACAGTAACAGTGTTGCCAGTATTATACTGTAAAAAAGCCCGGCAAGGTCTAACAGTGTATGTCAAACCACACTTACCTGGACCTTCACTATAGGGAATTTGTATGGAGAGATACTGAAAATTTCTGCTTCATATATTTCATCATCAAACACAGGAGCCTCATTCACATTCTCAACCTGAACGCTGACCTGAGGATAGTGAGAGAAAGAAAGTCAAATTCTCTGTTTCTTTTGAGAAGATAAACTTGCTCTGACATGCTTGAAGAGTAAAACTTAGGCCAGAAACATTCTCTATGTAAGCATGTGAATGCAAACATTTCTAGCAAAAGCTTGTGTCGTATTCTGAAATGTGTCAGAATGCAAATGCAATGTAAATTGCATTCCCAGTGTTGCAGTAATGGAGGATACAGTGAGCATTTACATATTTTTTTACTTGTAACAAAGTACATCATGCATTAACATACATTGCATACTTGTGTAGAGTTTGTTTTGTTTCTGGTCTTAATTTGAAGTAAGTATAGTACCGTTGTCTCTGCAGTGTTTGGAGGAGTTCTGGAGTCTATGGCCTCTACTGTGAGGATGTACCACTCCTCTTCCTCCTTGTCCAGCGGTCTGAGAGCTTTTATGGTTCCCTCACCATCCACAGAGAAGACATCCTTGTGTGACTTCATGTTATATCTGACCATAACCAGTGGATCACCTGTTAATGCCCTGACCTTGCCCACTATTGACGCCTCAGGTTCATTCTCCTTTATTGTGAATTGGTAGGAGGAGCTTTCAAAAGCCACACTCTCAGTGAAAGTTGCAATTTTGAAGTAGATCAAGATTTCGACTACAGAGAGAAAAAAGATGTTAATCTTGAAATGTTAGTTCCATTGAGCCCAGTTAATTTTTACATGCAAACCAAGGGCACGCGTTTGGGTCACAGTCAGAGGTGTAAAGTCCAGGGGTCAGAAACTAAAAGTCCTGCCATATTTTTTATTCCACCCACTGAAGCAGTGTTAAAGTTAATGAGATAATTAAGTGATTAATTGAGTGATGAATGACCATTATTGAAGACACCTGATGTTAACAAGCAGAATCACTGAAGGAGAAAATCAAAATTTTTAAACCACCATCATGGAGATGAGTGTTTGCTTTAGTTGGGCTCTTGACCCTTGATTTTTTAGTTAATTTCTTTTGGGCTGTTGTAAATGAGTCAAAGCAGCCAGACAAGTGAAGAAGAAAGATAATCAGGTGGTGTTGGTTATGTTTTCACATAGTCGTTATTTGACCTGAATCACTGAACTTGTTTAGAGCCCAATCTCTGAGTTAACTTTACGTTATTAATTACAGCAGCACTGTGATTCTACAGCACAATATCAGCTTTTTCAATATAATCTGAAGGATTTCACAAAAAGTGTTCTGATCAAATTAAAAAAGGTTGTTTGCTTAGAGACACAGACATCAAGAATCAGCCTGTGAATCTCAACAGTGGTGACCATCAAAAAGCATGTTGCAGTGCTTTCTGGGAGCCACCAATCAAAATTCATTCATGGCTCCCATCATGCATTGCTGCATGAATAAATTATGAACTTAATTGTCTTAGTAATTTCCTTTACTGTCACTATTTTTATTTTATTTTTTTCTGTTTTATGTGACTTTTTAGTAGCTTGTTTTGTAATGTTCAGAGTTGATCTGTTGATCAGAATATGTTGCTTGAGATTCACAGGCTGATTCTTGATGTCTGTGCGTGCCTAAAAGAAGGTTTTAATTTTCAGAACAACTTTAGTGAAATTCTTTGGATTATATTGAAAAAGCTGATCTTCTGCTGTAGAATCACAGTGCTGCTATAATCAATAATGTAAATCTAACTCAGAGATTGGGCTCTAAATGAGTTCAGTGATTCAGATCAAATAACGATTATGTGAAAGCATAACCAACACCACCTGATCAACTTTTCTCTTTGATTGTCTAGTTGTTACAACTTAGTTAAAACAGCCCCCCAAAAAACCTAACATTAAAAAGTCAAGGGTCAAGAGCTCAACTAAAGCAAACACTCATCTCCACGATGGATATAACACAGGTTGTGTTAAGGACAACACATTTTGTGTTACTTTTTTTAACTCAACCAGTGTGTTATTTTTCTTAACACAGGCAGTGTTAAAATATTTAACACACTAATGTGTCATAAATCACACAATTTGTGTCATAGATGTGCTATTTTTGACCAGTTAAAATGAATGCAATACACACTCTTAGAAAGGATGTTAAAACTGACTCAAAATGTGTTAAATTCTTACACATCAGTGTTTTAGGGACGACACTTGTTGTGTTAATTCTGACACATTCACTGAGTCAATGATTTTAACACAGTAAATGTGTCAGGAAGGTGATCTGATGTTAACAAGCAGAATCAAAGGAGAAATTCACAATTTTAAGCCACCATCGTGGAGATGAGTGTTTGCTTTAGTTGAGCTCTTGACCCTTAACTTTTTAATATTAGATTTTGTTTGGCTGTTGTAACTGTCGTAACAACCAGACAAACAAAGAAAAAAAAAAAAAGATAATCAGGTGGTGTTGGTTATGTTTTCACATAATCATTATTTGACCTGAATTAATTTAGAGCCCAATCTCTGAATTAGATTTACATTATTGATTACAGCATCACTGTGTTTCTGCAACAGAAGATCAGCTTTTTCAATATAATCTGAAGGATTTTTTAAAAGTTGTTCTGATTTTAAAAAAAAAAAGTTTCATTTTGAGACACAGACATCAAGAATCAGCCTGTGAATCTCAACAGTGGTGAGAATAATAAAGCATGTTGCAGTGCATTCTGGGTTCCACCAATTAAAATTCATCCATGGCTCCCATCATGCATTGCTGCATGAATAAATTATGAGCTGAATTGTCTTAGTAATTTCCTTTATTCTCACTATTTTATTTTTTTTCTGTTTTTTATGTGACTTTTTAGTAGCTTGTTTTCTAATGTTCAGAGTTGATCTGTTTATCACAATATGTTGCCTGTCACCACTGTTGAGATTCACAGGCTGATTCTTGATGTCTGTGTGTGCCTAAAAGAAGTTTTTTTTTTTTTTTTTTTTTTTGATCATAACAACTTCTTAAGAAATACATTTGAATTATATAGAAAAGCCTGATCTTCTGCTGTAATCAATAATGTAAATCTAGCTCAGAAATTGGGCTCTAAATGAGTTCAGATAAAATAATGATTATGTGAAAACATAACCTACACCACCTGCTCATTTTTGCTTGTATGGCTGTTATAACTCAGTTATAACAGCCCAAACAAAATTTAATGTTAAAAACTCAAGGGTCAAGAGCTCAACTAAAGCAAACCCTGATCTCCATGATGGTAACTTAAAATTGTGAATTTCTCCTTTGATTCTGCTTGTTAACAGCAGATCACCTTCCTGACAAATTTAATGTGTTAAAATGAACACAAGTCATCCACCGATGAAGAAAGAGGCACAAACTTGCTTAACGGTTTGTAGAGTGACGTAGCAGCAATGAGATTGGATGATAGTTTACACATGTTGTGTTAGACACAGTGTTGTTTCTCTCGCTCTCTCTCTCTCTCTCTCTCTCTCTCTCTCTCTCTCTCTCTCTCTCTCTCTCTCTCTCTCTCTCTCTCTCTCTCTCTCTCTCTCTCTCTCTCTCTCTCTCTCTCTCTCTCTCTCTCTCTCTCTCTCTCTCTCTCTACACATGATCAACTTAAATTGACACAAAATGTGTTAAAATAGCCATAACACAGAAAATGTGTTATTAATTAACACATCCTTTTTGAGAGTGGAACACACTATACTGGAGACTTTTACTTCTTACTGCTAAGGAAGATCAACAATGTTGTTATGAAGCCCAAACCTTCATCAGATTCTGGTGGTGTTCCATGATCTGTCGCTATAGCAGTAAGGGTTAGCAGTGTGTCTTCTGTGACCTCACTAAGGTCAGAGGTCAAAGTGATGTCTCCTGTTTCAGCATCCAGTGCAACCATTGAGGAGTCTTCAGAGAACCTACAGAAAGACAACATTCATGCCATCTGTCTTAAAGGTGTCATGTAGGGAAGTGTGTTCATCAGGGCTTGACATTAACTTTTTTGCTCACCAGCCACTGTGGCTAGTGGATTTTCAAAGTTACTAGCCACTCAAAAATAGTAAATAGTAAATTTTAAAAAATCTTTTTTTTAGATACAGTAAGTTTATTTAACATGTATACATTTATTTAACATTTTTTGTTGTTTGATTAACATGACAGACAGGTAATGACAAACAGCTATTTAATTGGGCTGCTGAATGCATGGACGTAATATACTGAGACATATTCAGTTACCTGTTTACGTCCACTTAAGCCATAAATGACTGTATTCATGTGAGACATTCCACACGATTGGCATTTTGACATCTGTGTGTGCGTGTATTTGACTATTCAGGCGTGTATTTGACTATTCATCAATATCTTTATATTTAATATTAAATATAAAGATAGCTCAGAAAGAATCACGTGAGCTACTACTAGAGGTGACCTGGCAATACCCCACAGACGCACCACCTTTGGACAGACTGTGCTATCTGTTCATGGTGGGAATCTGTGGAATAGTCTTCCGTTAGCATTGAGAGAAAGTTCTACGTATGATATTTTTAAAATTCAGATGAAGAATTGGCTCTGGTCAAACCAAACCTGTAGTCATTCTTAGTAGCAATTTATATTTCTATTTAAATCTTTTTACTGGGAGATAACTGTATGTATGTGGTGATTGTGTGTGTGTGTGTGTGTGTGTGTGCGTGTATGTGTAGAAACTTAGCGGAGTGTGTAATGAGTGGATTGTGTAATAATGTGTATTGTGTAAAGTAAGTAATGTGCAATGTGAGGTGTGTACAATAATTGTGGATCGTGCAATATGAGTGCAATAATGTTGATTGTGTATTTTTTTTTTTGTATATGAAATTTGTTTGTCTATGTATTTGGCTCTTGTGACCACAGTCCTGGGGACAACGGATGGAAATTAGCTTTTGGCTACAATCCGGTGTGTTTACATTCATGTATTATCAATGTCTGTTCATTAACACACACTGTCCCTATTAAATAAATAAATAATGTGAAGGAGAACTGATTGTGTGCGTGACAGAGAGAGAGCGCATGTGAGAAAGCACTTCTGTTGCATGTCATTCAGTGTGATTCACAGCACTTTAACAGCAAGTTAATCGATAAAGAATTGTAATTGAATTGTAATTTTGTGATACGACAATCTTCAACGATCGTTTGGCTGTAAGCTGAAATTAAATTCAACCCGCCAAAGTGGCTAGTGGGAGTGGCTGTCTTACCTGCCACAGCTGAAATCTACCTGCATTTGGCGGGTTGGCGGGAGTTAATGTCAAGCCCTATTGTTCATGGTTTGCCTTCATATTATTGATCCTAAAGAAATGGAAGTTTAGTCTTAAGCTTACCTGTAACTAATAAGCGCGTTGCTTCCAGCATCTTTATCTGTGGCCGAGAGCGTCAGCAGCACATCTCCAACCTTGGCGTCTTTAACCAGAATGTTTTTGCTGTAGATGCTGGAGCTGAAAACTGGAGCGTTGTCATTGACATCTGTGATACTGACCCTCACTGTGGTGATGTTCTGCAGAAAATGAACCCAAGCATCCTTTTGTAGTTCAGACCAAACGTTCATATTTACAATGTCTATTATCCTTTTATATCTGCATAAAATCTAGTACATATTGCAGCTTCTTTTGCTATGTTTGTGTGTCATTTAGGGATAAATAAATCCCAAATTTAAATTCTATATAAATGTAAGGACAAAATGACACCCAGGCTCAAGGTTGTCATGCTACTTAAACAATGCCTCATACAAAATTTGGAAAATCTTTCAAAGTTTATATTTCATGAAACAATGGCAAATTAGGCAACTAGTCCTTTGGAATCACTTGCACAAACTTTGTTTGTTGGCAGATAGATAAAAACCTTTACAATCAGATTTTCTGATGTATGTAGCCTGCAAATAAGATAAAACTTGCATTTTAAGAGATCTTTTATGAAAACCCAGAGTGAGGCTGGTGGCGTGAGTGCTAACCTGCACCCCGCACCACCCTCAAGTTACTCATGGAGAAGCTAGGAAAGATAAAAGGAGGAGCGATGGCAGTGAAGGATGAGAGATGACCAGGCCTGGACTTTACATTGTGTTTTGTTTATGTTTGTGCGGCAGTCGTCCATGAGGGGCTACCACTTCAGTTTCATTTGGAGTTTGTTTATTTTATGATCTACATGTTTAACCTCTTAACTGTCACGATCCCGTTGGCGGGACGCCTCCCAGCCAGCACACCCATGTAGGACCCACATGGTTTAGCCCAGATGAAATGAACATGGTTCAGAGTGCACACTACAGGCTGTTAAATGTAACACTTAATCAGTGTTGGAGTTAATGAGATAATTAAGTAATTAATTAAGTGATGATTGAGAATTATTGAAGATAGCTGCTGTTAACAAGCAGAATGAATGAAGGAAAGAGAAACAAGAAGAACAGAAAAAATCTAAACACTAGAACTAGAACTTTCAGCCTCAGCATTAGATAAAAGAAGACATTAATCTCTCCAGATCTCAGCAGAGGATTAAACAACTCCATATACAGAAGCTCTTATTGAGAATTAAGAGAGAGAGTTTTTTTGTTGTTGATTTTTTTATGTTACCATCATGGTGATCAGTGTTTTCTTTAGTTGGGTAGTTTGACTTGTCTTAGTAATGTTAGAGTTTTCTGTGGCTGCTGTAACAGAGTTAATTATTACAAGAAAAACAAGAGAAAATGATGTTGATGTTGTGGTTGCTTCATGATAAGAATACAACCATTGTGTAGTGGTTTAATTCACTGATCTTATGACTGAATTTAATAAGAGCAATATCTTACTTTGTTTTATTGTGATTCACGTAAAGATCCAGTTTTAATCAGAAAGTCTGGATGAGTTTTAAAACAGATTGTACACTAAGTACTTTTAACTACAATGAAAATCACAAACATACATCAAGAATCAGCCTATGAATCTCAACAATGGTGACATGCTTTTTTTTTTTTTGCATGATGCACCCAGAATGCATTGCGGCATGAAGCATGTCACCGTTGTTGAGATTCATTCGCTGATTCTTGATGTCTGTGTGTGAGGAAGTGTTGCTGGAGTTTTAAAGTGTTTAGTGTACAATGTGTTTTAAAACTCATTCAGCTATTTCTGATTGAGACCGTTTTATCATTGTATTTCTAAAAGGCATCCAACACAAACTTAACATTTTATTCATATAAAACTCAGTCATTAGATCAGTGAATTAAGCCACTACATGATGATTATATTTTTATCATAAAGCAGCTAATAGCAGATGATCACATTTTCTCTTGTCATTATTGCATAACAAACAGCAACAACAGCCACACAAAAACGAACACTAATAAAGTCAAGAGTAAAACTGACTAACTAAAGCAAAGACTGACCTCGATCATGGTGACATCAAACAAAACTATTATTTTCAACAAATCATCATCATCTAAACCTCTGGTAATTCTCAATAACAACTTTTGTAGATGTATATCAGAAATAAAGTCAGTCTGGTTAGTAATAAGTGAAGCTGGTAATGCTGTTTGTGGAGTTGTTTGATCAGATCTTCAGTGATTTAATGTCTTTTATCTTCAGTTGATTTCATCTAAGGCTGTGGCTGAAGTCGTAGTTCTTGTTGTTCCTCTGTCCTTCAGTGATTCTGCTCGTTATCACCTAATTATCTCATTAACTCCAACACTGATTCAGTGTTACATTTAACAGCCTGTAGTGTTCACACTGAGTAGTGTTCATTTCATCTGAGCTAAACCATGTGCTAAACATGGGTGTGCTGGTTGGGAGACGTCTGGCCAGCGGGACTGTGACAGTTAAGGGGTTAAACATTTGCCAGTTCCTGCCTCCTTCTTCGTTGAACATGAACTTTGTTACATTGGTGTCAAATATCCGGGAGGAAGCAGGGACACGCTGTCAGGAAGTCGATGCTGCACAAAGGAGCAGTGATTGCCAGTGGCTGCCCAAGGCAGTGGTGCTGGAGCGATGGAAGACCAAGTGGTACATAGAGTTCGCTACCATGCTCCTGGGTTGAGGACAATTGGCTGCCACCCAAGAGGGAGTGGAAAAATCACTCCCATTTTCTGAGGATGAAACCTGCTGCCATTCGCCATGATGGGAGAGAAGCAGGGAACAGGGGACTCACTGCCAGCTGCCCTGAACCGAGAACCAAGAGGCGGAGCAGGATCGAGCTGTCCATAGAGGAGTGACACAGCAAGTAAGAGCCTCTCAGCTGGTTGACTGAGCGGCAGCGTGTCCTGGAATGGGACCAATTTTTTTTTTTTTTTTTTTTTTTTTCCCTCTCTCCCCTCTCTCATCTCTGTCTCTATTTTTATGATTAAAGTGTTTAAACGTTTGCCGGTTCCCACCTCTATCTTCCCTGAACGTAAACTTTGTTTTAATTTAGTTAAATTCTGGACAAATTCTGGAAACAGTTTACAATAGGTTTCATTTGTTAACATTGGTTAACTTCATTAGATAACATGAACAAACAATTCATGAAATGAAATGAAAAAATATTTCTATTCAGTTAATGTTAGTCTTAACATTTACTAATACATGACTAAAATTAAGAGTTGTATCTGTTAACATTAGTTAATGAACCCAAACTAACAATGAACAGTTTTATTTAATTAGTGTTAACAAAGATTACAATTATGATGAATTAGTAATGTAACAAATGTGTTGCTTGTTGTTAGTAAATATTAGTTAATGAATCAAATAACATTAACTAATGGAAACTTATTGTAAAGTGTTACCCATATTTTTAATTTATAGCCATGATTTCTGTATTGATTTGTTTTTTGCATGTCTTGTGCGGGCTCTGTAATCTTTTGCATTTAAAAAAAATGCATTGTGCAATCTGTGAACAGTCTGTGGTAATGCCACAGAATGTTCCAATCAATGCAATCACAAATTGTATTGAACGGCACATATTTACTTCATGCAGTAATAAAAATCAACATAATTGAAAACTGTACATTTCTCTGTGGGACTGCATGGTCCATGGCAACAATGACCACATCATACACATCCTGTGTCTCCCGATCCAGTTCCTCAGTAGCTAGTAGAGTCCCATCCTACAAGTGAAGGAAATAAACATGTTTATATAAGATCTGAACATTACAAGGTCAAGTTTATTAAAATATGATATCATATCCCAGGTAGCAACATTGAGTAGGCCCAGATGCTGCATGGAATTACAGTCCTTGGGTGCCCCACTCCTGTTTGCCACACTGTTAGACCTTGCCGGGCTTTTTTACAGTAAAATACTGGCAACACAGTTCCATCAAAAGAAGTAATATAACAAAACCAGTAGCAAAACATTTTAAAGAATGTAATCACCCTATGTCTTCCTTTCTATACTTTGGCATTGAGCATATAAACATTCCACTAAGAGGAGGTAATATTAATTTAATTAGAAAAAAAAGGGAGGCTTTTTGGATTTTTTATTTAAAAAGTTTGTTCCCTACTGGGATTAATGAGGAATTGGTCTTAAAAGATTTTTTAAAAAATATTTTTTTACTCTGATATACTCTGATACAAAGGTGTACATTCTGTATAGGCTTTTTATTTTTATCTTTATTTTTATTTTTATTTTATTTTCATTATTATTATCATCTTTTTTTTTTTTTTTTTTTTTTTTTTTCCTTGATGATTATTGGTTGATATACAATTATTTATTAAAAGCTTTGTGGTTGGTTGATGTTATTTTATGTAATTTTTTCATTGGTTCATTGCAAGTTTGAATTCTGTTTCTGTTTGTATTTAAAGGAACCTATACACACCTGAAACCTTTTAGCCCTGACGAAGGCCTGTGTGCCAAAACGCGTTGGCAAAATAAAGTTGTTACTTAGCTTCAGCCTTACAGTTTTTTGTTTTTATTTTTATTTTTGATCCCTCCGTGCCACAAGTGCTGCTGGTTTTCTTTCTTTCTTATACTATACATTTACCACTCCATGCACCTTGTTGGTTGTGAAGTTGCACCAGACTAATTACATTACTCCCATGATCTTTTAATACACCAGTTTTTTTTTTCCCCTCTGGCTGCTTAAACTATTCATATATTTATGGCAGAAACAAATATAGAAAAAAAAAATGTTGAGTGCTGATAGTTATGTGATGGTGAAGACCTAACCATCACATAGTCTCTTGATTCACTGAATTCATAATGTTTTATCTATTGTTACATTATTAACAGACTCATATTTTTCATTATTGCCACTATGAAACTCCAGCAAGAGTTCCAACAACAATCGGCTAAAAAAAGTTCATTTTTAAATGCCATGCACTAAAAACAGCTGCAGCATTATTTATACACACACAGATATCAAAAATCAGCACATCAATCTCAACAATGGTGGCAATAAAGCTGCATTAATTTATTCATTCTGAAGCCAGAATGCAGTGTTTTCTACAGTATATTACTGTTTTAATGGAAAATGGTTTGTTACTGTCAGAATTTGGCTGTTTTTCTTCAGCAAGATCTAACAGTGCAGATCTGAGCCACAAGCAGGCCACAGCAATGCCACATGTCAGCTGAGAGCAAAGAAATAAACCAGAACTGGACCTTATCTGAGCCACAGAATCTGTGTATATAAAATATGGAGTCATCTCAGCCTTAATAAACCTGTTAACAAGCAGAATCACTGAAGGAAAGAAGAGAACAGAAAAAGAGACGAGCAGAAACACAAGAACTACAACTGACTTCAGCCACAGCCTTAGATGAAATCAACTGAAAATAAAAGACATTAAATCTCTTAAGATCTCAACAGAGAAGAATTAAACAACTCCACAAACAGCATTACCAGCTTCACTTATTACTAACCAGACTGACTTTACTTCTGTCACACGTCTACAGAAGTTCTAACAGAGGTTTAACTTTCATTTGAAGTCACCATAGCTGTGATAAGTGTTTCCATTAGTTGGGCTCTTAACTCTTATTTTGATATTGTTTGTCTTTTTTGGGTGTTGTGATAGTGTGTCTGTCAAACACATTTGCAGTAGCAATGGAAGCTAAAACAAATTAATGGTCAGTTGATAATGGGTATCTGTTGATGGTTTTAAAATCATCATGAAATAGGCTGGTGTCATTTGATTTTAACGATATTGTTGTATTATTAGTATGTTTACATTACAAATTCTGTGTTACTGCAGCATGAATAATGTAGCTGAATTGTTCTACAATGTAGTTTAATTAAAAATACTTGATTTTATTTTTGCTGTTGTTTTTGTTGTTACATTTAGTAGCTTTTTGTAATGTCCAGAGTTGATCTGTTTATCTAAATATTTTGTTGATTGTCACCATTGTTGAGATGCTTTCGCTGATTGTTGATGTCTGTGTTTGCCGTCATAGATTAACTTTAATGCTCATGTTTGTTAATGTTCTCTAACTAATTTTTATTATAATACTGGTAGATCTCATGCTGTAGTAATGCAGGGTTTGTAATATAATTGTGTTAATGGCACAACAACATGGTTAGATTCAAATGACATCACCAGGTTATTTCTTTGCTACATGTGCCAGATGGACCAATTCAATATTGCTACCTGGGATACTGTATCATGTACTCGTTAAGTCCCCTCACCTCTCTGAATCTGAATATTTCGCTGTGTGAGGAAGTAGTGACGGTGACACGTCCGTTGTCTCCAATGTCTGCATCTGTGGCTAAGATTTCACACACCTCTCCAGGTGATGAGGGGGTGTACACACCTTCCTGAATCTCAATGGGCTCTGGGAGAGGAAGGAATTGTGGGTTGTTGTCGTTGACGTCCAGAACAGTGATGATGACCCGAGCTGTGGAGCTTAAACCATCGACAGGCCGGTCTACAGCTATTACCTGAGAAAGACAATACAAACATCCTATTCAGTCATCCTGAACATTTTGTAAATAGTTGGATTTAAGAAATGAATGTGATTGCCTTGTACCTGTATATTGTAATTGTCTACAGTTTCTCTATCCAAGGTGGCGTCACTCCGGAGTGATATTACTCCCTGACTGTTGATAATGAAGGTATCGCTATCCATGATAAAATGACCTTTAGAGAATCCTCCCTAATTGGAAAGAAATATAGAAAAGGTAAGTACATCAAAACAGACTTTAAATATTGGCTTGAAAAAGCCTTACATACACAGAAGTTTATAACAGCTTTAATGTTGAAGACTTGGGTAGTTAGAAGAGAGATTGGTGCAGTATGTAGTATTGACAGCTAGTAGTTAAAATAGGTACTGCATGGGTACCTCCTCCTCAGACTCGACGCTCCAGACTGAGGACATACAACAGGAACGAGCGCAACTGACAGTGGAAGGTGATAAGCTTACAGTGTAAGTTGATGAGTTGATTTATCCATGTTTTAATATGCCTCTGGACATAGAACATTTAGATGGATGCCGAGGCTTTTTAGGTTGGGTAAAATCTGGTCTCCACCAACTGATAAACCCAGACAGTCAAAATTCTATGTGGGTAAATTGGCAGCAGGCAGGATCATCACACAGAGCAAAACAAAAACAGACATTTCAACACGGAATGCAAAGTGGAATAACTGGCTGCAAACTGAAAAAAACGGCCAAATTTCAACAGTAACAAACCATTTTCCATTAAAACAGTAATATACTGTAGAAAACAATGCATTATGGGTAATATTTGTCATTTTCTAGAAAGTAGCCTACAGCAATATTCTATGAGTTAACATCACTCAAAGTCGACACTCAGAGGCTGTGTTTCAAATCACACCTTATACCTTTATTCACTATTCCCTACATTAGTTCACTAATATAGTCCACTTGACAGTGAATGAAAATAGAGTGAATTCAGACACTGATGAACACCTACTGTTAACAAACAGAATAACTGAAGAAAAGAGAAACAAGAACAGAAATAAGATTAAATCAACTGACGGTCAAATACATTAATTCTTCAATCTGATTAAACAACTCCACAAACAGCATTACCAGCTTCACTTATTACTAACCAGTTTCTGTTGTCAGCTGTTTTATGATAAGAGTTTTATATGAGCAAAATGTTGGGTTTGTGTTAGACACAACAATAAAACAGTTTTAAATCACATTGTACACTAAACACTTTAAAATGAATCGCTCTATAAAAACAATATCACACTTACAAACACACATTGCTCTGAGTATCAACACAGCTGTGCTGCACATCTTCCTCAGACACAGACATCAAGAATCAGCATATGAATCTCAACAACGGTGACATGTTCATGCTGCAATGCATTATGAGTGGCCCCCTGAATGCGTTGCGGCATTAAGCATGTCACCATTGTTGAGATTCATACGCTGATTATTGATGTATGTTTGTGAGTAAATCTCAAAGTAGTTAAAAGTGCATAGTGTACAATCTGTTTTAAAACGCATTCAGATTTTCTGGTTAAAACTGTGTTGGATCTTTACATGAATCACAATAAAACAATGTTAATAAGATGTTGCTCATATTTAACTGGGTCTTAAGATCAGTGAATTAAGCCACTACACAATGATTATATTCTTATCATGAAACAGTCACAACATCAGATTGTGTTTTCTCTTGTTTTTCTTGCTATAACAAACTCAGTTACAGCAGCCAAAGAAACTTTAACATTACAAAGACAAGTCACAAAAGTTACACTTCTCATGAGGTTCACCATTTCAGTGTTCATAGGTCTGTATTTTTTTATTTTTGTTTATTTATTGGATCTACTTTACAAAAAAAAAAAAAAAGATGTTTTGAGGAACAGTACCAGGTCTAGATCAGTGACTCTAGTCTGAAGCACGAACTGCTCCTGAGGTGAATTTTCCAGAATAGATACGGTGTACTCATCCTGGTCAAATTTCGGAGGGTTGTCATCCACATCCTCAATGGTGACGGACACAACAGTGTTAGCCGTCTTTCTAACATCATCCTTCTGGGTTGCCTGTTTATAAGGAAATCATGAAAAGAATATATATATATCAGCAATACTGAAACCTCTTCAGATTTATAACACCTTAAGAAAGCTCTGATACCTGTATATGAACAGTTATCTGGTCTATTTCCTCTCTGTCTAGTGCTGTTGTCACAGAGATTACTCCACTGCTTTCATCGATTACAAAGTTGCTCTGATATTCATTTGGAAAGACTGAAACAGAAATGTGGATACATGCTTTGTTATTATCAGAAACTTAATACTTTATCCAAATAGAAGTTTATTATTAGCATTGTAAAGTACTTGTTTTATATATATTTACTGCCCTCAATAATATCAGATTGAAAATCAGTTTCACCTCTATCTAGAAACTTTATTTGGGAACAGATGAAGGGGGTTATTTTAGATTAGGACGCATGTCATGTACAGTAAGTGTATTGTAAATCTTCTGTTACCTGCTGTTATGCTGTAAACTACAGGCTCGTTGATGCCCGTGTCGCCATCTTGAGCTTTTATGGCCTCAGGAGTGACGTCTGAAAACTGTCCTACCTGTGCATGAACAGAAAAGACATGGAGGGTTTGATTTGTTTGATCAGACATGAGTTTAAAGTATTGATCATGACGTCATTTACCTGATTTTCCTCAATGGATGCCTTGTAGAGACTGTGATCAAAATAAGGGTTCAGATTGTCAAAATCTTCAATTGTTATTGTAACTGCTGTGATGTCACTGAGTCCTCCTACATCCTGCAAATAAACATAGTGTTTTATTACTATCCAGCTAACAGAATTGTATTAATAAGAATGTTCTTTAAATATTCAGTGTTGGTTCTGGGAATGTAAAAAATGTCCAGTTTTCTTGACGTTATAGGAACGTTTTTATAATGTATAATGTTCCTCAAACATGTTCCTTCTTTCAACTTAATTTTGAAAACTAAACAATTTTGAAAATTAAACTAAACATTTTCAATAAGACATCAACATCAAAACCTCTGTTAATTCTCAGTAAGAGCTTCTGTAGACGTGTGACAGAAATAAAGTCAGTCTGGTTAATAATAAGTGAAGCTGGTAATGCTGTTTGTGGAGTTGTTTAATCAGATCTTCAGAGATTTAATGTCTTTTATCTTCAGTTCATCTAAGGCTGTGGCTGAAGAAAGTTGTAGTTTGTGTTCTTATTTCTCTTTCTTTCAGTGTTTGTTCACAGCAGGTGTTTGAATGATTGAAAGAATGTTTCAGGAACATCATACTAACCTTTAAATAACATTCTACTAACATTAAGGAAACTGAACATTTTCATGTTCTTGGAATGTTACAAATCAACGTTCCTACAATGTTGAATTTTAAGGACAAAAATTTTGAAAGGGTACTGCCCCAGTGACAGCTTTTTTTTTCTGAGAGTGTACATGTTTGGAGCAACATGTGGGTGAGTAAATGATGACATAATTTTCACTCTTGGGTAAATGAATCCTTTGTAACAACATACTACAATGTTTAATAACGTGGATGTGGGACTGGTAGGATGTCATAGAGTTTGTCTTTACTTTAGCTTGCACAGTGAAGATGTAATGTTGATTATCGTCGTAGTTCAGCCGTTGTGTCAGCCTGATGTTTCCATCCTCTCTCACTTCAAATTCATCTGGTCCTGGAGGCTGTCAGGGACCATGATTTAAATGACACATACTGAACTCACACATTATTACACTCAAATTGATTTTTTTCTAAAAACTGAATGCATTAATGTTTTAAATATGATCTATATATGTGCTTATTCAAATTTAAATATATTCTAATTGACTGACAACTAAAATATTTATTATAATGAGTCAAAATTAAAAAAATAATTAATTGACAGCCACATTAGAAATTTAACTTAGAAACAGAAAAAACTTAAAAATGACATCCAGAGCCTAAACAGGGAGCAGTGTCGAAACAATGAGATTAGAAAAACGGTAACAATGTCAGTGAAGATTGGGACATACAAGTGGAAGTTTGGATTTCCAGTTATCTTTAGGATACAACAAACTTAATCAAACCTGAAAAATATTGTTTCAACTGTTATTCCCTTCAGATTTTTAATGCCCCATGAAATCAAAATTTGTTGGTTTTCATGCTACTAACTTTGAGGTATCTATATCCCAGCTAATAGAATTTTGTTATAAGAACGTTCTCAAAATATTCAGTGTTGGTTCTGGGAACGTAAAAAATGTCCAGGTTTCTTGACGTTACAGGAACATTTTTTTAAGGTATAATGTTCCTCAAACGTTCTTTCAACTTAATTTTGATCTAAAATTCAACATTGTAGGAACGTTGATTTGTAACATTCCAAGAACATGAAAATGTTCAGTTTCCTTAATGTTAGTGGAATGTTATTTAAAGGTTAATATGATGTTCCTGAAACATTCTTTCAATCATTCAAACACCTGCTGTGAACAAACACTGAAAGAAAGAGAAATAAGAACACAAACTACAACTTTCTTCAGCCACAGTCTTAAATGAACTGAAGATAAAAGACATTAAATCTCTGAAGATCTGATTAAACAACTCCACAAACAGCATTACCAGCTTCACTTATTACTAACCAGACTGACTTTATTTCTGTCACACGTCTACAGAAGTTCTTACTGAGAATTAACAGAAGTTTAGATGTTTCGTTTGAGGTCACCATCATGGAGGTTGGTGGTTGCTTTAGATGAGCTCTTGACCCCTGACTATTATAGAGTTGCTTCTTTTCCAGCATTTGCTGATGTTTTCAGAAAAAAAAACTTCTGCATTCATAAAGCAGATCAATGTGTCTGTTTAAATAACTGACAAACAACTGCATTAAAGTGGTTTAATCAGCTGTTTTAATGTTTTATTTGCTTTTAGTATTGAAGTGTTATGTGAAAAGGAAGTCATTTTTAACACTGAAATGATTTTTGTTCGGTTATCCAAAACTGTTTAGAAGTTAAAAATGACACACTTAGAAATCAGCACTCATCATACAAACCTCAATAATGGTGACAATAAAAAAAAAAAAAAAAAAAAAAAAAAAATCAGCTGCATAATTTATTCATGTCACAATGCATGAATAGAGCCATGAATGTGTTTTGTATGCTGAATGAAGCATTTCAATTTCTGGAGTTATCAATTACAGAAAAAAAACAGCTGTTTAAACCACTTTAATACAATCATTTGACCTTTAGAATAGACATGTTTGTCTTATTTACCAATGCAGAAATCATTTCTGAAAACATGCTATTGCTGATAAAAAAGCAACTTCACAAAAGTCAGGGATCAAGAGCTCATCTAAGCAACCACCAACCTCCATGATGGTGACCTCAAACAAAACATCTAAACCTGTTCATTCTCTATAAGAACTTGTGTGACAGAAATAAAGTCAGTAATAAGTGAAGCTGGTAATGCTGTTTGTGGAGTTGTTTAATCAGATCTTCAGAGGTTTAATGTCTTTTATCTTCAGTTCATCTAAGGCTGTGGCTGAAGAAAGTTGTAGTTTGTGTTCTTATTTCTCTTTCTTTCAGTGTTTGTTCACAGCAGGTGTTTGAATGATTGAAAGAATGTTTCAGGAACATCATACTAACCTTTAAATAACATTCTAATAACATTAAGAAAACTGGACATTTTCATGTTCTTGGAATGTTACAAATCAACGTTCCTACAATGTTGAATTTTAGATCAAAATTAAGTTGAAAGAACGTTTGAGGAACATTATATCTTATAAAAATGTTACTCTAACGTCAAGAAAACTGGACGTTTTTAATGTTCCCAGAACCAACACTGAATATTTAGAGAACGTTCTTATAACAAAATTCTGTTAGATGGAAAATGTTTAGAAGACATAAGAATTTAAATTGAAGTGTCTTCAATTTTGTCTTTCTCTTATGAGAAAATGGACCAAAATTATTGATGATTAATTGTGCACCAACTCATATTGTCCAGCTAAGCAGCAAATCATAGTCCATGTTTTCAGAGAAATGTGGTTCCAGGAACGTCTATTATCATGGTCACCAATAATTCAGTTTTGTAAATGTCTATTGTGTTTGTAATATATCAAATACATGAACTCAGTTTAGACTCACCAGTATAGAGTATGTAATTCTGTTGTTTTCTGGAGAAACATCTGCATCTTCAGCGATCACCCTGAGTACATCTGAACCCACAGCCAACACCTAGAGAAAAAGACACAGTTTAAAAAGAGATGTGAGTCTCTGAGTGACCAAACACACTACTGCTGTATAAAGATGACATTACACACACCTCTGACACTGTGGCGCTGTATGATTTACTCTGGAAGATCGGAGGATTGTCATTGACATCCAGAATATATACCACCCGTTTATTTCTCATCTGAAATGCACAATGACATATTTGTGAAGAGGATTGTGCTGATATATTTATTTCCATAATGCTTATTGAATGATCGGATTATGCTAGTGTTTAAATAAACATACCCCTGTGTTTGAGCAGGTGACTGAATAAAACAAATTTCCTCCTGACTGGAAAAAATAAAACACACTGAGACATATAGTATGTGGCATACAGTATTTCTATCTTTATGAAAGTAATATATAGGCCTATGTGTGTATGAATATGTAGGTATGCTTATGCTCATTTTATATTTATTTACTTGATATAACAAATCTAATAGTGAAACAAACCTCCTTAAGTTGATCAGCATCCAGTGGTTTGGTGGTTTGTACAGTAGCATTTGAGTCTCCATTAGTGTAAACCAGCTCCAGAAATGTCACACCAATGGAATCACCATGTGGCTGCAGCTCCAGACGATCATCAGGTCTGATATCTGTGATAATCTCTACATCTCCTGAAGGCCAGATCAGATATATTTAAAGATATTTAAATACTCTTAATACACATCTTAAACATAAATACTAGATAATGCCAGTATTGTTCTTGCATTACTATTCTTGAAATACTCCTCCCAGAAGAAATGGTGTTTTAAATGACCACATTAATAAAACATTAAAGGAGTCATGAATTGAGATGTATTATAAAAACTATTAGTTTCAGAACTGAAAACTTTCTTTTTTTGTTTCAGTAAATCAAGCCAGTGACTAAACGGTCAACTTTACATTGTTTCTCTTAGTAGCATGAAAATAATCTGTTATTTTAATTGTTATTAAATTATATGCAGAAAGTGAATAAAGAATGCTCTCTTTACAATGGCTGGAGCCAATGGGTGCCAACTCCCCATTCTTATTGTCATTCAACAAATTTACTATTGAAAGTTAAAAATAAACTTATTTCTGTGGATTTGGCCATTCAAGTTTTCCATAATGAAGGTCTTCAACTGTAAAAAAAAAAAAAAAAAAAAATCCATTCACTCAACGTACGTTTTTGAGTTATCTTTTTGCACTGACTCAGTTTAGTTGTCTTTACATAGAATATTAAGTATGTTCAACTTGCCAAAATTAATGTTGTTTGAACTTATAAAGTTTAGTTGGAATAACTTTATGAAAGTAAGGTGAACTTACTTTTTTTAAGTTTTCAGTACAAACGTTCTCTGTAAAATATGTTTTTGTTCACACAACTTAACTTTTTGAGGTACTAATTTTCACTGACTTATTTAAGTTTGTTCATGTAACCTAATGTGGCTTTATTTTCAATTGTTTTTTTATGTCAATTGTAAGTAATTATTTTATTTCAAATGTTTCAGCCATGTTTCAGTTGAGATGCTCCATGCTCCATAAATAAACATCAAAACACAGAACACCTAAAACGCTTGGACACATTCTCGTCAGTGCAGTAATGGCGGACTCGCTGTGAGGCTGTGAGCTGTGAATGCGCTCAGGGCGGTTCTGCTGCATCTACAGTCCCGCACCCAGAGTCCCACATTCTCAGTCCCTTCGTTTTTCGAGACAGCGCCTCCTATCAAATTGGATCGGATAAACACATGGATAAGCACGTGAAGAACCGAAACGTGAGTATCGTCAATTTTATTCAATGATTTCTTTTTTAATCAAACTACTTTATAGCTCATCGATACACCAACATATGAATAGTCTATTTAATATTTGTAAAGATAGTTTGTATCAAAATTTGAGCCGTTAATGTATGTTTTTAGCCATTTTCCCTCTGAAAATATTTTGACAGCTAACATTAACCTTTAACCTTAGACTTTTTGTAGACAAGCCATTGTAAAAATTTTATTAAAATTAGTTGACATTAAAGTAGACCAATTAAATACATTAAGTGTGTTAATATCAAAGAATGCCATCATTAATTATTTAATCAGATTTACCGTTTTACCTTTTTTTAATTATCGGACCTTTTCTCCTAAAACTATAAATTGAATTAATTAATTCCGCAGTAATTATTTTACTTTATATAATTTATGTAGACTACTTAAATTAGTTCTTATAAAACGTAAGTATTAAAATGGATCGATATTAATTTAACTGTGATATGAAGTTGTTGCCAGCCATTTACAACTCATACAATTGCCTAATAATCAAATTTACTATGCCTTCACAACGTATTAACCAGTCTATGATATTATCATGTGAGCTAGAATGTGTCATTTGGCCTTTTTTTTGGGGTTCCTTGTTTTAATTTGTATTGACTGAAATTTGACTGTATGGGCTCTGTTTAAATTTTGAATTTGAGTACAATTCATTTTTTTTTTTTTTTCTTTAATTATTCCTATAATTTTTTTTTTTATTATTATAGTTTGCAAGCTATGGGCGCAGGTTTGCCTTCTGGACAGATGAGGCAAAATGCTTATTAGAGGCAAAAACTCAACCTCTGTATAGGCTAAAAAGAAGCAGAAGCACCACACATGATGTCCCACAGCACGTCCAAGCAGTCCAAGATCAGACAAGAACCGAAGAAGCACTGGTGGACTGCATTGTGACTTCAAAGGGAACAGAGCAGCATTTAGTGGTACCGAAATGGTCCTTTTTCACCATTTAAAGATTAGCATTCCTAAATGACTCACCCAGGGCTGTGATCATTGTCAACTTCAACATTGTCAACTGATTATCCAATATGCTCTTAGTTATATTTTTAGTGGTTATGCCAATTATTCATTGATGGCTTGTGTATATATAAAAGAACACTTTTTGTTTGCTTTGGATGTTCTCAATGGGAAACCATCAAAGTGGTTCCCCCTAATGTCACGTGTGCCAGTATACATGGACAGTGAGCAGCAGTGTGCCATTCTTTTTGAACACCTCAAAGCTCTGCTGCATAATTCTAAAACTCAACTGAACTTCACAGATGAAGTGGAGCTCATTTGTAGTTTTCTTTTTCCTGAGGTAGGCCCGAACACGTTTGTCAATAGGATTGTTTCGATTATTGCCATATATGCAATGTTTTATACATTAATTAATTAATGTATTTATTTATATGGGCAGGCCATCATTCATGGCCTATGTGAGCTGCAGGCATTATCCTGGCAGGAGGCTGAGGAGGTGTTCCTCCGTGACCCTACTTATCACCCTAGGTATGCTTGTAATTTGCATTTGCAAAAAAAATATTATTTATTATTACACAATATTTTTGACAATGGCATTCATCTTTTATTTTGGATAAGGGTGTTATACGATCGTCCGAACAGCAGTAGGCGCTTTCTCGAAAAAACGAGGGGACTGAGAATGCAGGACTCTGGGTGCGGGACTGTAGATGCAGCAGGCTCCGAGTCTGCAGCTTCATAATATTGGTTCTTTGTTCAAATGGCAGTGTCTGTCAACATTTGTGGGCGGGGTCTGTGGCTTTTGTGCTGAGACACTGCTTATGATTTATGGGGATTAAAAAAAAGGAGTGGGTGGATTTTTATCACTATAGGGTGGTTGTGTACACACACTGACAACACACATGTATGTCCAAACACCATGCAAAAGTGAATTTTGCATAATAGGTCCCCTTTAAATTGCCTTTTTTTCAGTGTTTCATTAAGAACAGTTGGGCTTTGATAAGGTAGATCACCTCAACAATGATGACAAAACAACTATATAAGACATGCCGCAATGCTTACTGGGAGCCATGGATGAGTTTTCATTGGTGCACCCAGAATGCACTGCAGCATGAAGCCTTTTTGTGGATTGTCACCATTGCTGAGATTCATACACTGATTGTTGATGTCAATGTGTGTCTGGAAGAGATCAAAACTTATTGTCCAGCATTTTATTAAAGTTTAAATTTAAAGACATTAACAACACTAAACCATTACAATCAGTGATGAGGTTTTTAAAAGTGGGCAATGGTGCCCCGTGAGTAAAGCAGTTGTTTCGGGAGTACATCCGTGGTATGAGTGAGTCGCCAGCTTGCTGGTTGCTTTTCTTTTGTTGGAGTTGGAGCTTAAATACCCCTCACCAGTAACCACACGAAGATTAGGGGTGAGATAGTTAGTTTTTTCTGTAGATAGGGAAAGGGAACTTGTTGTTATTGCTCCTGCTGGGGTTTGTAAAACACGTTTTCTATTTTGTAGCGTGTACTTAAAGTGGTCGCATGTCTAATCTAGTCGAAGATTTTATCTCCTTCTGAAGCTTTGCTTGATTCGTGTGCGAATGAAAAAGAACTGATCAAAACACGGCTGAAACATTTGAAAAAAAAAAAAAAATTTACAATTGACATAAGAACAATTTAAATACTTTTTTTGTTTGTTTGCTTTAAATAAGAAATGTCAAATTAGGTTAAATAAACAAGCTGTAGTATTGATTGAAAACTTAAAAAATAAGTTCACTTTACTTACATAAAGTTATTCCAACTAAAATGTATAAGTTCATATAACTACATTTGTCAAGTTGAAAGTACTTAAAATTCTATGTAAATAAAACTTATAAGTCAGTGGAAATTAGTAGGCTACCTCAAAAAGTTGTTGAGTGAACAAAAAGCATTTTACAGAGAACGTTTGAACTGAAAACTTAAAAAAGTAAGTTCACCTTACTTTCATAAAGTTAATCCAACTAAACTTTATGGGGCGGTTTCCCGGACAGAGATTAAGCCTAGTCCAGGAATAAAATGGCCTTTTAAACCAGAATAACAGAAATCTGCTATCTCTGTCATGGTTTAAAATAGTCATAGACTTAGTCTAGTCCAGAGTTTAATAAACTGATTTCCTGGAGGAAGACTAGAGCTACTCCAGGACTAAATTGAGGCTTAAATTAAACCTACCAGGAGGCAGGTTTAACTTCAGATTAACTTTGTGTTTCAAAGAAGACACATGTATTACTTATATATATAGCGATATGAATATTCTTTTTCTTAAAATTTCTTTTTCTTTCTTTTTTTTTTTTTTGGTGCTGTTCACTTTATTTAAACAATTTATTTTGATTTAACACCATTGTTTCTGGTTAAAATGTGATTGTTTCATGTTAAATTGACTTGAAATGGTTACTAGAACTCACTTGAAGTTTTCATTTTGAAATCAAACAGGACTTTCACTTCCCATCATGCTTTGCACCAGGCCGAAGTGGGAGAGTAAATGTTAAAAAAGTGTTATTTTATGCATTTTTTAGAATGTGCATTCTTACTGTTTAATGTCCTATTATGTAAAAGTTTTTGTTATGATAGTGTTTTTGGAGATTACCATTGTGGTGAGGTGTTGAGCTTGTGCTTGGGTTGAGGAACTGCTAACAAGAATTGTTTATTATATAATGAAGTAACCACTATAGTAGTGCTTTGGATCAAACCAGCCCATTTCTACTAAATCAATTTCTAGACTGCCAACATTGATTATCACATTGTGTAAATAGTTATGTTCAGTTTGTTGTTATGTAAAAGACAAAACAAAAGCATTAATAATCATAGGATTATTATATATATATAGAATTCATTACAAACAGATTTCCAGGCATTTCTCTTTTTTTCCCCTACAGTTGATGTATTTTGCTCGCTTTAAAAGAATTGTCTCTTGTTTAGTAAAGGTTTTTTTTTTTTTTTGAGATTGCAGTCTTCTTCTGCTGCCATTGTTTTCCTTGGATTTGCTTCTCAGTTCCATGCAATTTTAAGCTTTTCTTGGTTCATTCCATGTTTTACAGGCAGCCTCTCTCATGCTAATTCAGATTAGCACAGTTGGTTTTAAATTAATCTAGTTTATTTTAATTCAGGACTCCATAGTCCAGGTTTTAGTAATCTGAACTTAATCTGTGTTTCAGAAAGCCATTTTTTAAGCCACGATTAACTATTCAAGATTAAGGCCTGTCCTGGCTTAATTTAAACCCTGTCCGGGAAACCGGCCCTATAAGTTCAAACAACATTAAAGGTTCTCTAAGCGATCCTGAGCGGAGTAACTTCCTGTTGACGTTCGAAGTGTTGTCAAACAAAACAGAGGCTAGCTAGACCCTCCCTCTGCCTCCTCCTCCCCTCCCATCCATGCTTCCTGAAACAGTCATGAACGTGCATTTAAAATCATTCTTGTCGGTTATTGGCTGGAGCGTGTTTATTATGATTCGTGGTCCAGGCTGCACCAGTTTGTTTTTGTTGCCGTTTTTGGAGCTTGTGACGACTACAGAGACCGTGTTTTTTTACAGTGTGTTCAGGGGACAGGCAGCTAGTGTATAGTGAGGATATGTTTGCTGTATGTGACAAAAAATTTTTGGCCTAAAACACATGACATCGCTTAGAGGACCTTTAATTTTGGCAAGTTAAACATACTTAAAGGAACACTCCACTTTTTTTGAAAATAGACTCATTTTCCAACTCCCCTAGAATTAAACAGTTGAGTTTTACCATTTTTGAATCCATTCAGCGGATCTCCGGGTCTGGCAGTACCACTTTTAGCATAGCTTAGCATAGTTCATTGAATCTGATTAGACCATTAGCATCTCGCTCAAAAACGACCAAAGAGTTTCGATATTTTTCCTATTTAAAACTTGACTCTTCTGTAGTTACATCGTGGCCAATATGGCTAGGAACTATACTCTCATTACGGCGTAATAATCAAGAAAATTTGCTGCCGTATTATGGGTGCAGCAGATGCAATGATATTACGCAGTGTCTCTCACAAATGTCTCTATGGTTGCAAGGCATGCTCCCTGTGCAAACAGGGGGTCACAGGCACTACGTAATATCATAGAATGTTGTTTATTTCTGTTATATTAGGCTAAATACTGGCTGTTCTGTTTTAGTGAATGTCTGTTTCTCACATCATGTCTGTATTTACATTGTGTTTGCACTGTTAGTAATAATGATGAAAGCATTCGTGGGAGTACAGAAATCGAGTTGCAAAAATTAGGTCACTGCATGTGCTCAATAGACATGTCTGTCAGCGGCTACAACATTCATCGCTACAACCTTTCATGGGAGATCTAATATAATGCTATAATCAACTATTTTCATGATTAGTTTGACAGCTGTAATAGTAAAAATGTAGTAAATTCAAGAGAGCTCAACATGTAAAACTTATTTCATATGCAAAGATGTCAGCCAATCACAGCAGCAGGCGTTTAAACAGCAGACACGCCCCTTCCATCAGAGCTTTCAAAGCACAGGCTAAAATCAGGGTAGGAAAGTACCTTTTATTTCTAAATAAAATTTCTAAATAATTTATTTCTTTTATTTCTAAATTATGATATTTAGAAATAATATCATAATTATTTAATCAGTTCATGACCCCTTTAATATTACATTAATCCATTTTTTTTCTTTTACTTGTAAATGTGAAATTAATATTTTAGACTAGTTCAGTTTTTAAGTTTTGTGGACATTTCTCACCTTCGTACTCCTCCGTAGTAATCCCTACTATGGCATTAGTTTCAGCTATGCAGTTTATCTGTGAGGTACCTTAAACAACAATTAGTAATTGGTTTCAGGACTTAACAAACAGATAAAAGGCTAAATTCAGTAACACACACTATACATTAAAGCACAATATATTGAAAAACAAGACAAATTAAACATTCAGTTAAAAATTGTTTTGAAATGCTGAAATATTGCTGAAATGCTAATGACATGGCTCAACTATGGTGATAGAATTGTTGCATTATTCAAAATAAATAGATTATGATCCACAAATAATTGTAAAGAGATTCAGAAACGTTAAACATATTCACAAATAAACAGAATGAGATCCACAAATATATATTATGAGTTTTACAAAAAATCACAAATAAATAAAATGAGATTTGCCAATAAAAACATTCACAAATATGTTTTATGTCTCAAACACAACTCTGCTTGGAATTCATTTGTGAATTGCTTTCATTTGTGGATCACCACAGGCATTTGTGGATTTTGACACATTTCTTGTGTCAAGAAGTGCAGAGAAATCCACCCACCGTCTACTCAAGCCAATCATAACAACCACATTGCACTGACCAATCTTAGCATGCTCTTGCTCTAACCAATCACGATTTGCTTTAGACTCAGGGCCGTCGACTCACCCTGAAACAACTTGCTTATTCTGCAATGGCTCAAATAGGAAGTAGCCTATAAGGTCCATACAAATGGGTACAGTAATAGATGTTTAAAATTTTTATTTCATTACACCATTATATATATCAAGCCAAGCAAGAGTATTATAATTTATGCACCTTTGAAAATGCCAGAGAAACAACACATTACATTTCTGTTATTGTAACAAAGCTGTATTGGATACAGACCCGTTATGGAAGCGCCACATTATTCAAAATATAACAGAAAGCGTCAATAAATAGATACCCAGCTAATAGAATTTTGTTATAAGAACGTTCTCTAAATATTCAGTGTTGGTTCTGGGAACGTAAAAAACGTCCAGTTTTCTTGACGTTAGAGTAACGTTTTTATAAGGTATAATGTTCCTCAAACGTTCTTTCAACTTAATTTTGATCTAAAATTCAACATTGTAGGAACGTTGATTTGGAACATTCCAAGAACATAAAATGTTCAGTTTCCTTAATGTTAGTAGAATGTTATTTAAAGGTTAGTATGATGTTCCTGAAACATTCTTTCAATCATTCAAACACCTGCTGTGAACAAACACTGAAAGAAAGAGAAATAAGAACACAAACTACAACTTTCTTCAGCCACAGCCTTAGATGAACTGAAGATAAAAGACATTCAATCTGCAGATCAACATGTGTTTTAATAACGGACAAATATCTGCATTAAAGTGGTTTAAAATGTTTTTTTCTCTAATTGCTGATTTAAGAAAATGCTATTGAGAAATATAAAACTAAACCAATGCAAAAAAAGGACATTTGTAATACCATAGTTGTATTTCAAATGCTGAACATTGATATGTATAAAAAAAAACACTGTCATTGTTAATTTTTTGTTTAAAACATTGTTTAGTGTCATTTATACACTCACAGACATCAACATTCGGCATATGAAACACAACAATGGTGACATGCTTCAATGCCAGCATACAAAACATATTCATGGTTCCCAGCATGCATTGCGACATGAATAAATTATGCAGCTGATTTTTTTTTTTATTGTCACCTTTATTGAGGTTTGTATGATGACTGCTGATGTCTAAGTGTGTCATTTTTAACTTTTAAATAATTTTTGACAATATTACACAAATCACTTCAATGTTGCAAATAATTTTTTATCACATCATGATAAAAGTCAAGAGTCTATTGCTTTTCTCACACAACTCATCGTGTTAATCACTTTAATGTTGTCAATTGTCTGTTATATAAACAGACATGTTGATCTTTATCAATGGAGAAATGTTTTCTGAAAACACCTGCAAATGCGGATAAAGAAGCAATTCAACTCAGGTCAAGAGCTCAACTAAAGCAAACTGTCTCGATGATGGTGACCTCAAACTAAACATTTTCAATAAGACATCAATAATAAATCAGTTCAGTGTTAAAAATGACTTCCTTTTCATTCACATAACACTTCAACACTAAAAATAAATAAAACAACAAAGCAGTTGTTTGACAGTTATTAAAACAGACACTTCAATCTTTTTTACCAAAACAGAAATGTTTTCTGAAAACATCTGCAATTGCTGTTAAAGAAGCAACTCTATAATAATCAGGGGTCAAGAGCTCAACTAAAGCAAACACCAACCTCCATGATGGTGACCTCAAATGAAACATCTAAACTTCTGTTAATTCTCAGTAAGAGCTTCTGTAGACGTGTGACAGAAATAAAGTCAGTCTGGTTAGTAATAAGTGAAGCTGGTAATGCTGTTTGTGGAGTTGTTTGATCAGATCTTCAGAGATTTAATGTCTTTTATCTTCAGTTCATCTAAGGCTGTGGCTGAAGAAAGTTGTAGTTTGTGTTCTTATTTCTCTTTCTTTCAGTGTTTGTTCACAGCAGGTGTTTGAATGATTGAAAGAATGTTTCAGGAACATCATACTAACCTTTAAATAACATTCTAATAACATTAAGGAAACTGAACATTTTCATGTTCTTGGAATGTTACAAATCAACGTTCCTACAATGTTGAATTTTAAATCAAAATTTGATTCAAGTTGAAAGAACGTTTGAGGAACATTATACATTATAAATAATGTTCCTGTAACATCAAGAAAACTGGACATTTTTTACGTTCCCAGAAACAACACTGAATATTTAGAGAACGTTCTTATAACAAAAATTCTGTTAGCTGCACTGTTAACCTTGCTGTAAAAATATGACAAAATTCTGACAGCAACAAACCATTTCCCATTAAAACAGAAATATACTGTAGGAAACAGTGCATTCTGGGTAATATTTGTCATCTTCGAGAAAGTAGCCTACAGGAATACTGTGAGTTAACATCGCTCAAAGTCGACACTCAGAGGCTGTGTCCTAAATCACACCTATACCCTCATTCACTATTCCCTACATTAGTTCACTAATATAGTCCACTTGACAGAGTGAATTAAAAGAAGTGAGTGAATTCAGACACTGATGAACACCTGATAAGCAGAATCACTGAAGGACAGAGAAACAAGACCAGAAAAAAGACACGAACAGAAACACAAGAACTACAACTGACTTCAGCCACACTGAGTGTCAAACCAGTTTACAAACCAGTTCGACATTATTTCTTTCATACATGTACAGAACTTATTGTTGAGAATTAACAGATTTGGATGTTGATGTTTTATTGAAAATAAAAATTTATTGAAGTTTGCAGTCACAATCACGGTGACCAGTGTTTGCTTTAGTTGTGCTCTTTTACATTAGCTTTCTCTAGCTGCTGTCACTGAGTGTTTATAAAAACACATTTGTTATAGCAAGAAAAAGCCAACAAGAACTTGATCAGGTTTTGATGCTGTAGTCATCTTAGACTTGTCTGATTTCTTTCTATGTCTAATTTTTGTTTTCATGGGAAATTATATTTGATTAAGTTATGTTTTAGATTTAAAAGTATGAGATTACAGCAATGATTCAGTAATCAGTTATTTAGAAAAATACTGGTCATACAACGCATAAGACACAGCTTGACTTAGACACACACAGACATCAACAATCAGGAAATGAATCTCAACAATGGTGATATTTAAAAGTTTAAATGTCGCAATGCATGTTGGGTGCCAGCATAGTACAAAACTCCCAGCATGCACTGCAGCATGAATAAATTATGCAGCTGAATGGTCCTTTTTTATTGCCACCGTTGTTGAGAATGATGTGCTGATTTTTGACATCTGTGTGTTTCTATATAGTGCTGCAACTGTTTTTTGTTTGTTTGTTTTTTTGTGCATGGTGTTTAAAAAAAAACTTCTTCATTGATTGTTGTTGGAACTTTTACTGTAGTTTCACAGTGGCGATAGTATAAAACTTTAGTCTGTTAAAGGGTTAGTTCACCCAAAAATGAAAATAATGTCATTAATTACTCACCCTCATGTCGTTCCACACCCGTAAGACCTTCGTTAATCTTCGGAACACAAATTAAGATATTTTAGTTGAAATCCGATGACTCAGTGAGGCCTTCATAGGGAGCAATGACATTTCCTCTCTCAAGATCCATTAATGTACTAAAAACATATTTAAATCAGTTCATGTGAGTACAGTGGTTCATTATTAATATTATAAAGTGACGAGGCACACCAAGAATATTCTCGTCACTTTATAATATTAATAATGAACCTCTGTACTCACATGAACTGATTTAAATATGTTTTTAGTACATTAATGGATCTTGAGAGATTATTGCTCCCTATGAAGGCCTCACGGAGCCATCGGATTTCAACTAAAATATCTTAATTTGTGTTCCGAAGATTAACAAAGGTTTTATGGGTGTGGAACAGCATGAGGGTGAGTAATAAATGACAGAATTTTCATTTTTGGGTAAACTAACCCTTTAATAATGTAACACAAAGGACAAAACACAGTGAGTCAAGAGACTACACAATAGTTATACATATTAATCAATACTCAATGACCATTGTTTTTGCCCTCCACAATTGTTTCTACCATAACAAATTAGGTTTGCTAAAGCAGCCAGAAAAGGAGGGAAAAAAGTGATGTTAAAAAGTCAAGGGTCAGGATCTCAACTAAAGCAAACACTGATCTCCTTAATGGTGACATCATTGTTATGGCTTTAGGACAGTTGTAATTCTTGTGTTTCTGCTCATCTCTTTTTTTTTCTGTTCTTAATGTTCCTCTTCTCATTCTGCTTGTTAACTAACAGGTGTTCATCATTAATGCTCAATTATCACTTAAATATTAACTTAATTATCTCACTGTAACAGCATCAATGTTACTTTTACTCTGTAGTGTGGACACTAGAGGATGTTCCTGTGGGGCTGAAAGGGTTAAAGGTGTAAGATAAAAAGACAACCACAAAATGTATTTTAACAGTTACAAACTGTAAGTTAAAAAACAGTTTTATACTGGCAACACTGATGCCAGTAGTTTACTGTAAAATTGAGTTTTGTGTGTCACCATTGTGCTGAAGAGTAGAGCCTGTGCTTAAGTTCAGGAGAAGATCAAGAACTGTTGATGATATACTGTTTGTTGCTTTATTTAACAGATAGTGACTGTGTAGTTGGTATTTTAGTGATAATCTCTTTATTTAAAAGATTTGTAATGAACTATAATGAAATAAGTTTATTTCTTCACATTATTAGCATTATATAAATATTAGTTCATAAATTTAAATGGCAGTCGACATTTAAAGTCAGTCAATTTCTGCAAATGAAATGAGGTAACTCGAGTTTTAATTTAGCGAATGTTATCTTTACAGTTATTTACTGTAGTTTGCAGTAAATAACTGTACAATCAACAGTAAATTATTGGCAACAGTATTGCCAGTATTTTACTGTAAAAAAGCCTGGCAAGGTCTAACAGTGTGGGATAATACTGTCGAAGTAACACTGAAGCAGTGTTAAAGTTAATGAGATAATTGATTGATGATTGAGTGGTGATTGACAATTAGTGGAGACACCTGATGTTAATAAGCAGAATCACTGAAGGAAAGAGAGAAAAAAGGTGTTAATTAATGTTTTATGAATGTTTCATTTCAAGTCACCATGAAAGAGGTCAGCGTTTGCTTTAGTTGGGCTCTTGACTCTTTACCTTTTATTATTAATTATTCTCTGGGTGCTCCAACTTTGTGTTTGTAAAGCACATTTGTTATGGTCAGAGAAAATAGGATCTGGTTACAATATAATTTGATGATGATGATATAATCATCATGTGATGGCCTGATGTCGTTTAGAGTCTAAATCTCTGACTGTGTGTTTGATGTGTAGCTTTAGTATTAATGATTGTAGTCCTGTGATTTTACAGCTTGAGATCCAACAATAGTATGACTTTTATTTCTTTTTTTAAGAATAATACATTATGCTTCAGTGGTCAAACACACACAGACATCAAGAATCAGCATCTGATTCTCAAGAACGGTGACGATAAATAAATACAAAATACTGACAAACAGATCAACTCTGAACATCACAAAACAAGCTACTGTCACAACAAAACAACAGAAAAATAAAAGCAAACATGAACAATCTACGAAAATTACAGGACAATTCAGATGCATAATTTATTCATGCAGCAATGCATGATGGGAGAAATGGATGAGTTTTGATTGGTGGCTCCCATCATGCACTGCAACATAAAGCACTTTGTTTGATTGTCACCATTGTTGAGGGTCATATGCTGATTCTTGATGTCTGTGTGTGTTTCAAAAAAACCCTTCAGATTATAAAAGCTCTGCTGGATCTCAAGCGGTAACAGAGATTCACTATAAAGAAATAATATAACATCTATGTCACCAGTTAATACTGGATGTCACCAATGAATCTGGCCATTTCACAATGAGAAAACACAACCATTATGACTGTGCTTCCCAAAGCATTATAAACCTAAATTGATCAACTTTGGCTCACAGCACTTTTGGGAAACACAGCTCAGATCACAGTTTCTCTGGCCATTACAAATGTGCTCTACAAACACAAAGTTGGAGCAGCCAGAGATAAATTAATGTTAACAAAGAGAGTCAAGAGCCCAACTAAAGGAAATGCTTTTCACCATCATGGTGACTTCAAACTAAACTTTCATTAAAACATTAACATCTAAACATCTGTTAATTCTCAATGAGAACTTTTGTTGATGTATGACAGAAATCAAATCAAACTGGTTAATAATAAGTGTAATAATGTTTAATGGCTGGAAGTCAGTTGTAGTTGTTGAGTCTCTCTCTTTTTCTCTTGTTGTTTCGTCAATGATTCTGCTTATTAACATCAGGTGTCTCCACTAATTGTCAATCATCATTCAATCATCAATCAATTATCTCATTAACTTTAACACTGCTTCAGTGTTACTTTTTAACACCCAGCAAGATGGAGTCATATGTACACTTTGGGTGTTCATTTAACACTGGGGATTTTACTGTGTACCACATTTATGCAATGACAAATTCCGACAAGGAACACAACAAAAGGTAACTTTTACACTGGCAATGACCAGATAATTGTAATCAGTAACTAAGGAGACTAACTAGGAAATAAACAAAGCTGGACTGAACTGAAGCACAAGAAACAAACACAGGAAAGAAAAGATAACTAAACAAAAATAATCCTGACACTGCCAGTATTTTACTGTAAAATAAAACATACTGGAAAATGCTGTATTTCATTTTTACGGTAAAATGCTGTAAAGCAATTTCATAATATTAATATAGTAGAAATAGCCTACAGTAGATTGCTGCCAGTATTTTACCGTTATTTTCCAGAGATTTTTTTTTTTTTAACAATGCGGTAGGTAGATGATCTGGATGTACATTGTCGCATTTATTTTTTGGTAAACTGCAGCATCATGTAAACAAATTTCCAGTTCAGCCTCCCATCCAAACACTGAATAAATTTGACTTACCAATAGCACTCCTTACACTGTTGACATGCAGACAAGCTAGAATGAATAAAATATAGAATAAATCCATCTTTTCCATAATTCTTTATCAACAATGCCGTCTGTAGTATGAATCCTGTGAGAGAATGACTATTCCTCCAGTAATTTCTCCCTCTGAGCTGTTCTTTATTGTATGTCATAAACAGTTATTCTCTCATATAAACAGGTATCAATGTTGCTTCATAGAGGCCAATAATACAGGAGTGACGTGGGAGGGATTTTCTGGAAAAATGTTCATGTTACAAGTTTATTTCAGGATATTTGAGATGACTTGTTTTGAGTTTGTACCACACCTTCTCATGCAGTAGTTTATATATTAGTTCAGTGGTTCTCACTGCAGATCACTTCAACAATAAAACCTATCATCCCAATTCTGAGTGAAATCAACAGTTACTGTACTTCAAAACAATTAACTACACTTTTAAATATATTGCAAAGTTTTCTTTGTTTATCCATCTTATTTTTCAACACGGAAGTAAGGAGTTTTCTGTGAATGTGCGAGACTTCCGATTTATTAGCCACTATAGGGAAATACAAGAAGAATGTCAAAGTGCAGTAAACTGTAAAACAGTTTGTGCTACAAACCAGCATGTTTATAATTAAGAAAACACATTAAAATAATATGGTAAGAAATACCAGTTTGAAATATCAAGCAGCATAATTTGCTGTTTTGTACAGTTAAAAGTGAATGACACCGGAAGCCAGGCACATTAAATTTACAAATGGCCATACCCGCTCTTAACTGAAAAATAAGATGGATAACTAACCAATATTTTCAGGCCATGGACCCTTTGGTAGAAAGATTTAGCAAGGAACCCCTTTACACTACACTGAGTGCATTTGTGTGTTGCATTTTAAGCTTGTATTTGTAATGTATATTTTAATTTTTCACAAGATTAGCCCTAGACTCAAATATGGCTTTTGTAAAGATACATGACAACAATGAATAATTCACACCCTGCACTGCTGAAAAAATAAAATCTATTATCTCGTGTTCCTACTGCCAACACAATCAAAATATCAAATATCATCTTATCACTGCTTGAAAATGATCAGACCATCATAAAACAAATCAAAGGTTACACTGTAAAATGAACTGTACAGAAATGTATAAAGGAGATTATATCTTATCTTGATACTTTATATAATAAACGATTTGAAAGTGAAACATTAATGTTACACCAATGCTTTACTTTAGCAATCCACACAAATACACTCTGCTGGATTCTTATGATTTACCACATGACTGTGGAGGGACATGACATGTGGTTTGTTGAGAAGTGTGCTATTATTTTTCTTTTATGTCATGAAGGGTTATAGTATATTCAACTGATGAAAAATATATATATTTTTTTAATACTAAATTTAAAAAAAGTGTTTTTTCATAGATTGAATAATTCAGAAGATGAATATCTGCTATTTGATTGCAGGTTCTGTGCTCAAACTTATTGTAAATTTAAAAATGTGATGTTTAACAAATGCATTATTTCCATCATTTTACTATAGACAGGCTACAGTCTGATTCAGCTAGTTATTTTTTAGCTTAATGTGAATGTGTGTTTTACCTGATAATTTCTAATAAATGAGCTCTGTACTAAACCAAACAGTTGACTCAATCGGATGGCAGGATTATAATAGTAATAAATCTATGTTTATATATACATGAACTGCAACTAGATATGCTTGATGAGACCAACGTTCCCATTTATCCGTGCTTTCATTTTCCTGTGTTTTATCTGCAGAGATCAGCAGAGGGAGATGAAGATCGCTCTCTCAGTGAAGATGTTACTCTGGTTCTGCTGGTGTTCAGTGTGAGTGACTCAAATCCTTCAAATCCACCACAAAACAACTTATTGCTTCACTTCAAGCCCACCACAAACTCCAGCCTGAGACCAACCTCAATCTCAGTCCTCATCCTACCTGCACCAGCTTTTGCCATGTAGCACACTTTTTATTGTATTTTTTATTTTTTTTTTTACAAAATTGGCTAAACCACTATCTATGACATATTAAAGAAAAAAATGTATGGCTAGTAGGACACCTTAAACTTGACACTTTTGCACTTTTCCCTTTTGAAAGGGAACTAACAGATAATTTGAATTACGAAGATATCATCAACATCTTAAATTCAAAACCCAGCCGACTCTGACTTGTTTAGAACAGATATCAGCCATACAAAATATTGCATTTAATATTTGTGAGCAAGGGTTTTTCTTAAATATACATCAGCCACATGTACTTCAGCAATGGCAGGTTATCAACACAGGATTCAGACATTGTGATTTCTCTTCATAGTTGTTATTATGACTCGGGTTGGATCTCTCTCTTTGCTGCTTTGTTTTATTTTAATTTTTTTCACATGGCGGCTGTGCAATTAGAACAGGTGTTTTGGCAGATAATGCTAACTATCAGATTGTGCATCCAACTTTTCATTGTTTTAAGGGTAGGGGTATGGACATTAATAAAGCCCCATACCACATGAATATGATGCTGGTGAAGTATGTAGTTTCTGCTACACTAGAGGCATCTTGAGGAATTTCAAATATAAAGAGAGGCTGCTCACTGCAGAGCAAATAGGTGGAGCCTACGTCTAGCTTCCCCTTCGCTAGACGTCCAGTGAGGAGGAGCGAATGTAATTTGGGCCTAATGGGTGGAGCTAGAATATCCAACCACAACCTAACATGACCCACAACTCTATCCTTCCACCCAATTAGACATCCAGAGAGGTGGAGCTGGACGTCACACTTTGAGATACGCCTCGCCTGAAATTCAGCGGAGAGTATGTGGCTGCAGTGAGGGGAGGAGTGAAAAGAGTGCAGGAAAGCCGGACAGTTCTCTGTTCTCATAGTGGATCAGACATCTACGAGATCAAACATGAATATCGTGGGATTCACACTCCTGTGCCGTGTTGCTGATGAACACATTTCAATTTTTTAAATCAACAATAGCAGAAAAGAAAGTATTTTAAACCACTTTAATGGTCATTTATTTGTTATTAAAACAGACATGTTGATCTGCTTTATCAATGCAGAAATGGTTTCTGAAAACACCTATAATTGCTGATAAAGAAGCAACTCAACAAAAGTCAAGGGTCAAGAGCTCAACTAAAGCAAACACTGATCTACATGATGGTGACCTCAAACAAAACATTTTTAATAAGACATCAACATCTAAACTTCTGTTAATTCTCAATAAGAGCTTCTGTAGACGTGTGACAGAAATAAAGTCAGTCTGGTTAGTAATAAGTGAAGCTGGTAATGCTGTTTGTGGAGTTGTTTAATCAGATCTTCAGAGATTTAATGTCTTTATCTTCAGTTCATCTAAGGCTGTGGCTGAAGAAAGTTGTAGTTTGTGTTCTTATTTCTCTTTCTTTCAGTGTTTGTTCACAGCAGGTGTTTGAATGATTGAAAGAATGTTTCAGGAACATCACACTAACCTTTAAATAACATTCTACTAACATTAAGGCAACTGGACATTTTCATGTTCTTGGAATGTTACAAATCAAAATTAAGTTGAAAGAACGTTTGAGGAACGTTATACCTTATAAAAACCTTCCTCTAACATTAAGAAAACTGGATGTTTTTAATGTTCCCAGAACCAACACTGAATATTTAGAGAACGCTCTTATAACAAAATTCTGTTAGCTGGGAATGGAACTGCCTTCTTAGGGCCAGTTTACACAAAGCACGTTTTGCAGTCTCCTGCACTGTTTTTAATTGTTTTTCTATATATGTCTTAGAATTTTTTACTTTTGAAAACATGTTACGTTTTCCCCCATTTTACGTTGCTGCATCTTGCATCTTTTAACACAAGAACACATTATGTGAGAACAATACTTTGGTTTTTACACAAGCTCTAGTCTAGCATATTTGTACAGGTGTATACTCCATTTTAAGCGTTCACTGCACTCTCCCAGCTAATTAGGTGCCAAGACCTATATATCAAATTAAGAATAGCAAAGAGGTCTGCACTCTGAAAAAAAAAAAACTTTAATTGAGATGCACAGGAGATAATACTCCATTTTGGTATACTCCATTGACTCCATACTCCATGTATGTCAGGGGTAGGCAAGTTTGGTCCTAGAGAGCCGCTGTCCTGCAGAGTTTAGGTCCAACCTTAATCAAACACACCTGAACAAGCTAATCAAGCTCTTCAGGATTACTAAGGCTATAGGCAGCTGAAGGTTTTTTTTCAGGGTTGGAGCTAAACTCTGCAGGACAGCGGCTCTCTAGGACCGAACTTGCCTACCCCTGATGTATGTGAACACAGGTGGTCGACACACTCTGCTCCAAATGACCATCTGCATGAGTTATATTCTATAAAAACGCCTTTGCACTGTGCACTTAAAAACCTTTAGTTCACAGAGATGTGTGTATATTCTACCCAAGCCTAATCAACATTAAGATATTGTTGTGGTCTTCGCTAAGTGTTTGTGTTTAATCAGCCTCACTGCTTTCATTAAAAGCTTCCAGTGATCAGGCTCTATTATATTATATTTCATCCTGACCAATCACAGTAGTTGTGGTCTGCATAGACAAATGCATATTGTTACTTTATTGTCATCTCATCATCATGTATCTTGTATAGACATACTTATATAAATTCAGTTTATTAAATGAGACAAATAAGAAATCTTCGTGCAACACATCTTCATCAAACAAATGTTGCAAACTTCACCATTTTGCAGAATACATATAAATTGAATAGGCCTTACTATATCAGCAAAAGTAACAATTAGACAATTTGTTGATTATGCAGTTTGTTATGAGATGGATGTAAAATCCAAACCAAAGTGACCAAATTCCTTCATTAAGGGCCCTTTTATGAGGCCGCTATTGAAAGCTAAATGAGATTAACACTTCAAGGAAGTATTTTAGAATTTTTTGGGAGATATTTAACAAGTTACCTGGAAATGTAACTAAATATCTCTAACCTAACACATTTTAATGTTTGTTAGTTTTTACCAAATGCCAAATATGAATTAAAGACACAGAGGCTATATTAAAAAAAACAAAAACATTTATTTACATTTACACATTTGTCAGTCCTTGTATTTCTTGGGACTCAGTCCAGTGACAGTGGCACTACAAGCACCATGTTCTCCTGTTTGTGCTTACAGGACAGCTACATCTGTCTTAACAGCTGTATTTTTCAATATGAAATCTGCTTCTAACACTCCTGCTTCTAAAGTGTCAGTGACATCTGGCTTCATGTCTGGTGATCCATACAGCCACTTTTGAGACAGTAATACATAATGAGTGGAGCAGAGCGATGCTCTCCTCTTTGAAGGGAATTCACCCTGTGTTGTGTATGTTGTGACTTGAGTATGTCATCGTGAGTCACATGACAGCTGATCCTGGAACTGATGATCAAAGATGTTAATCCTGTAATGCTGTAGCCCAGAGCCTGTTTCTGTCTTTAGAAGCCCTGATACTTATGCTGTTTCCTCCATGTTGGGAACTCAACCCTTAAATTGCTGCCTACAAAGGCATCTCAAGTTTAGGATCAGGGCTGTAAATGTGTCTCAATCAAGACATAAGTTCATGAAGTCTTGTGCACTACTGAGAAGAAGTGAGGAGCTTTGATCCATCAGGGAGTTTTCAGAGGGCAGATGCTGTTTCCACCATTCTCAGATTCTCTGTCATATGTTACTATCATCAACCTAAGAAACAAACAAAATACATATGACAAAATCATAAATAAGAATCTAAATACCACACAGCAAAAACTCCAGTGTTAAATTAACTCTCCTGGGTTTAAGTCTTAAAAATTGTGATTTTCTCCTTTGGTGATTCTGCTTGTTATCATCAGGTGTCTTCAATAATGGTCAATCATCACTCAATTAATCACTTAATTATCTCATTAACTTTAACACCGCTTCAGTGTTCATTTAACATTTATAATTTATCACAGGAGTTTTTGCTGTCCATGTTTTATAAAAAATATGTACTGGATGAATTATACTCTATGAGATTGTTTTTTTTTTTACCTTTACCTCTCTGGAATCTGGGTTTCTGTTAACAAAAGAAGAAATATGTTTAGTCAAACATCTCAGAACAAACCAATGCATATAAATACATGGTAATTAAAGCATATTTTGTATTTGAGGATTTATCCGATCTTTAACAATCCCACTGAGGAAATTACGTCCAGAAGACGTCTTTTTGAGGTCTTGTCTCAGGTTGAAAAGACGTCCACTGAGGGGCCAGAATGAAAGTTTTTATGACGTCTTTTTTTGACGTCTTCTGGACATCCGATATAGACGAACACGCAGAATTACCAAAGGAGAAAAATCACCATTTTTAAGCCACCATCGTGGAGATGAGTGTTTGCTTTAGTTGGGCTCTTGACCCTTGCCTTATTAATATTAGAGTTTATTTGGGCTGTTAACTGAGTCATAACAGCCAAACAAGTAAAGAGTAATGATCAGGTGTTGGTTATGTTTTCACATAATCATTATTTGATCTGAATCACTGAACTAAATAGAGCCCAATCTCTGAGTTAGATTCACATTATTGATTACAGCAGCACTGCGATGCTACAGCACAAAATCAGCTTTATCAATATAATCTGAAGGATTTCACATGCAAAAAAATATTTCTCTTAGGCACACACAGACATCAAGAATCAGCCTGTGAATCTCAACGACGGTGACAAGCAACATATTCTGATCAACAGATCAACTCTGAACATTAGAAAACAAGCTACTAAAAAGTCACATAAACAGAACAAAAATAAAATATGAGAATAAAGGAAATTACTAAGACAATTAAGCTCATAATTTATTCATGCAGCAATGCATGATGGGAGCCATGGATGAATTTTGATTGGTGGCTCCCAGAATGCACTGCAACATACTTTTTGATGGTCACCACTGTTGAGATTCACAGGCTGATTCTTGATGTCTGTTTGTGCCTAAAATGAATATTTTTTTTTGTTCAACACACCTTTTCTGAAATCATTTGAATCATATTGATAAAGCTGATCTTCTGCTGTAGAATCACAGTGCTGCTGTAATCAATAATGTAAATCTAACTCACAGATTGGGCTCTAGATGAGTTCAGTGATTCAGGTCAAATAATGGTTATGTGAAAACATAACCAACACCTGATCATTTCTCTTTACTTGTTTGGCTGTTATGACTCAGTTAACAGCCCAAATAAACTCTAATATTAATAAGGCAAGGGTCAAGAGCCCAACTAAAGCAAACACTCATCTCCACGATGGTGGCTTAAAAATGGTGATTTTTCTCTTTTGGTGATTCTGCGTGTTCGTCTATATCGGATGTCCAGAAGACGTCAAAAAAAGACGTCATAAAAACTTTCATTCTGGCCCCTCAGTGGACGTCTTTTCAACCTGAGACAAGACCTCAAAAAGACGTCTTCTGGACGTAATTTGCTCAGTGGGATATTTTGGCACTTACGTGTAAAAGTCAGCAAGGTGGTCAATACTGTTTCTCTTTTCATTTAAACCAATGCCAGGATTTAAACTTTGTCTGTCAGAATATTTTGTTTTCCTGGGGCAGCAAAAATATGCATTATAACTACTTCACCAAACATATTATCTTTCTTCACTGTGAAAAAAAATCACCCCTAAAACATGAGCAATGTTCAAAGTCAACATCATTTTATTACTATAAAGATTACATTGCATTACTGCATTTTAGGAAAGCTGCAGTACTACTGGTAATCTAAGTGAAACAGAACAGACAATTTAATCAATACATCAATCAAAAAAAAAAATCTATTCTGATTTCAAGTTGACTTTAAGTTTATTTTTCAATTATGAATTCTTTTCAGATCAGTTGATCACAACAAAGTTTACACACACACACACACACACACACACACACACACACACACACACACACACACACACACACACACACACACACACACACATACAGACACACAAAAAAGTCAGACTGCATATTTGATAGCCAAAGAAGATATAGATAGATAGATAGATAGATAGATAGATAGATAGATAGATAGATAGATAGATAGATAGATAGATAGATAGATAGATAGATAGATAGATAGATAGATAGATAGATAGATAGATAGATAGATAGATAGATAGACAGACAGATAGAAAAAACTGCAGTTGCATGGCCAGTAATAACTTACTTAAGATAGATAATCGACGATGAAAAAGTCACAATGCTTATAGCCAGCAGAACACCTAGAGCGATTGCAACTGCTTTACCGGGATCTTCAGGGTTTCCAGGACTGTCCTCCACTTTGATTTCCAAACCAGGACCAAAAACCTTCTCCAGTTCAGATGTTAAAGCTTTGAGCTCAGTGTTCAGGTTCCTGTGGGAGTGAACATATTTCAGATGCTGCACATAACACTTATTATATAAAATAGTTGTAATTCAGGCAAGCAGGCTAGAGGGAAATGTGAAGACTGTATGTTTTGTTAATGCACATGCAGTAATTTTTCATATATATATAGCTTATATTTTTGTTAATGCACTTATATAAGATAATTTTTTATGATTTGAAAACCTTTATAAATCCTTTTTCAAGGTGGATACATTTCTGTGTATCGTGACGTTATTTGCAATCACGCAATTTCAGCTCTCACACTTAATTCAGATCACTTACTGGTATCCTTACACAAACATGGTTGGTAAACCACACTCTAAAAAATGCTGGGTCAGTCAACCTGATATTGAAGATTTTTCATTTTAAATAATAAAAATGCACCCTAAAATCTAATATATATATATATAGGATAGGAATACAGTATTTTTTTCAGTGGCATGTCTTTTGCAATCATAAAATACTCAAAAACATTTAGTAAATAAAGGAGCAGTGGGCAGTCAAAGTTAAAATGAAAATGAATGTATTCAGATCCCAGATCAGTTTTATAACTGATCAAATTCAGAGCATTGACCACAAGGCTATCAGCTCCAACCATTATAACTGTATTTACTGTAAACATGTTTTCTATTTACTTACACATTTCCACATCAACTTTCACATTAGAAGAGTCTAAATAAACTGATATTAGTTCAACTTACTCTTTGACCTCTGTGGCTTTGATGACAGCTCCACTGGAGTCCATTGCAATGAAACTGACGTAAGTTTTGTCTGTAGATTCTCTGAGAATGGAGCGCATCTCAATCCCATCCTCACCTCTCACACTGAGGACTTTCACAGTCCAGCCTAAAACTTTCTCCATGGATCTGAGAAAATAACACATTATCAGATGGTGTAAAGAACACAAAACAATAAGAGGAAGTAACAAGTACCAATGAACGGAGATTACTCACTCTTCCATCTCTGGAATCTTTTTCTCCACTATGTATACGGGCTGGTTTACGGGCTGTCACGATGTACACTTTGTTTTACTTCGATCTGTAGGTGGCAAACACAAGAACTCAATATTTGCATTGACTGCTCTGGTTTATTCTCAAAAAAATGCCATAAATCATTTGAAACAGTTTTCCAAAATCTTTCTCTTATTTTCTCTCTCTCACCTGCACTGTTGTAGTCGTGGACAGTCCATGTTTATCAGTGGCTTTAACATGAAAGGTGAACAGATTGTCTCCAAAGCTAGATGCATCCAGTACGTAGATCTGACCAGTGTTTGGCTCCACATCCAGCAGAGTTGTGGACTCCTGCAGGAAATACTGCAGTTCTGAGCTCTCGCCCACATCAGGGTCCCATGCCTGAGGGTCAAACAACCACATTTCAACCACTTTTACTACAAAGAAAAAAATCATAAAATCAATTGTCAGGCACTTTATATATAGAACCATTTAGGAGTTCCCACCAGGGGATCATTTTATGGATTTAGTTTAAATTAATAAATTTTTAGGGTTAAGGGTTTGAACAAATCACTAGCCCTTTAGTATGAGCAATAGCAACAGTAACAGTGATGTTTGCCTTTGTGAACATCACTAATTACAAAATAAGAGTAAGATAAGAGTATACAGCAAAATCATCAGTGTTAAATTAACACTGCTGGTGTTTATATGAGTCCACACTCAGACTGTGAAAAGGTAACATTGAATCAGTGTTGAAGTCAATTAGATAATTAAGTGATGATTGGGCATTAGTGATGAACACCTGCTGTTAACAAGCAGAATCACTGAAGGACAGAGGAACAACAAGAACAGAGAAGAGGAACACAAAAACTACAACTGACTTCCAGCCACAGTCTTAAATGAAATCAGATGAAGATAATATACATTTAATCTCTCAAAATCTGATTAAACAACTCCATAAACAGCATTACCAGCTTCACTTATTACTAACCAGATTGACTTTATTTCTGTCATTTCTGTTTTAATGAAAATAAGTTTCATTTAAGGTTACCATGATGGGGATCAGTGGTGGCTTTAGTTGGGCTCTTGACTTTTTTGTCTTTTCATTGCCTGATTTTGAGCTGCTGTAGCTGTGTCTATGAAGCACCTTCGTTATGGCACGGAAAGTGAAGAAAATGTGTGATTAGATAATGTCAACCTGATTCACTAAGAGAGTAATGCCTTTCATTCCTTGCTTTATGTTCAGAGATTGTCTGAATTTTTTCAACGGTTACCATTGTTGAGTTTCACAAACACACTGACATAAAATTTAATATTAAAGAGGCAAGAGTCAAGAGCCCAACTAAAGCCACCAATTATCTCCATCATGGTAACTTCAAATGAAACTATTATTTTCATTAAAACAGCAATAAAGTCAGTCTGGTTAGTAATAAGTGAAGCTGGTAATGTTGTTTGTTGAGTTGTTTGATCATAACTTGAGAGATTTACTCCTGGTTTCACAAACAAGGCTTAAGCTAGTCCTAGACCAAAGTGCATGTTTTAGCTCTTTTAACTTTAAGAAAATAGTACTGACATATCTTAAAATATGTCACTGCCATTGTTTTGTCACAAAAAGCACACCAATAATGTTTTTTTTCTAGTGTATGTTTATAAAAGCTACTTAAATATCCTAATTGATCTAAGACCTAATCCTGGCTTAGGCTAAGCCCTGTCTGTGAAACCGGGCCTTAATGTCTTTTATCTTTAGTTAATTTAATCTAAGGCTATGGCTCAAGTCAGTTGTAGTTCTTGTGTTTCTCTTTTCTCAGTGATTCTGCTTGTTATCATATCTTCACTAATGCTCAATCATCACTCTTAATTTCCTAATTAACTTCAACACTGCCTCAGTGTTACTTATAACAGTGTGGACTCATATAAACACTGAGCAGTGTTAATTTAACACTGGGAAATTTGCTATGTACATCCACTGCATTTATATCTGATGTCTACATCAAGCCACACTTACCTGGACCTTCACTATAGGGAATTTGTATGGAGAGAGACTGAAAATTTCTGCTTTATATATTTCAGCATCAAACACAGGAGCCTCATTCACGTTCTCAACCTGAACGTTGACCTGAAGAGTTGTGAGAGAAGAGAAACATTGGCATTGACGTGCTTGATGAGTTAAGACTTATGCCAGAAACATCCGCTAGGTACATTTGTGAATGCAAACACTTCCAGCTACGTCCCTGACAGCAACATAGTGTGGCCCAGATCCGGCCCACATCTGGTACATGTGGATTACACACGGATCAGATGTGGGCCGGATCTGGCCCGTCACTATGTTGCTGTCAGGGACACAAGCTTCATGTGTCATTGTATTCTGAAATATACATTATGCATTAACATAAATTGCTAAAAGTTTATTTCTGGTCTTAATTTGAAGTAAGAATAGTACCGTTGTCTCTGCAGTGTTTGGAGGAGTTCTGGAGTCTATGGCCTCTACTGTGAGGATGTACCACTCCTCTTCCTCCTTGTCCAGCGGTCTGAGAGCTTTTATGGTTCCCTCACCATCCACAGAGAAGACATCCTTGTGTGACTTTATGTTATCCCTTACGAAAAACTAGTATACAGCAAGTTAATTTGATCAAGTATACTAAAGTAATGTTCAAGTATAATATCAATGTACTAGTAGTAAACTTGTAAGTGTACTATTTTAATACCGCTTGGGACTAAAGTGGCCCAATTGAAGTATACGTTTAAGTGTACTATAAGTGTAACAGTAGTAAACTTTAACTAGTTCACAGCTACGTTTCTCATTTGTACTGCATCTGTACTAAAAGTGAACTTATACTAGTATACTAGTAGTTTACTATTTTAATACTAGTAGTAGCTACATTTTTAGTATCCGAAAGTACACTTTGAAATATACTCTCAGTAAACTGCTAGTTTAGTGCAAGTATACTTTTAAGTTTTCTTTAAGTGAACATGACATCACACTTATAGTTTACTTTTTATATATTATTTTTGCACTTTAAGCATACTTCTATGTTCCTACACAGCAAAAACTGCAGTGTTAAATTAACTCTCCAGGGAGTACATGTGAGACCATACTCCAGAGTGTTAAAGTTAATGAGATAATTAAGTGATTAATTGAGTGATGATTGACCATTATTGAAGACACCTGATGATAACAAGCAGAATCACCAAAGGAGAAAATCACAATTTTTAAGCCACCATCGTGGAGATGAGGGTTTGCTTTAGTTGGGCTCTTGTCCCTTGACTTTTTAAAATAAAATTTTGTTTGGGCTGTTTTATCTGAGTTATAACATCTGGACAAACAAGTGGAAAAAATGGTCAGGTGATGTTGGCTATGTTTTTACATAATCATTATTTGGTCAGAATATCTGAACTCATTTAGAGCCCAATCTCTGAGTTAGATTTACGCTATTGAGTACAGCAGCACAAGATCTGCTTTATCAACATAATCTGAAGGATTTCACAAACAGTTGTTCTGAGCAAAAAATATATATATATATTTCTCTTTGGCACACACAGACATCAAGAATCAGCCTGTGAATCTCAAGGACGGTGACAAGCAACATATTCTGATAAACAGATCAACTCTGACCATTAGAAAACAAGCTACTAAAAAGTCACATAAACGGAACAAAATAAAATATGAGAATAAAGAAAATTACTAAGACAATTCAGCTCATAATTTATTCATGCAGCAATGCATGATGGGAGCCATGGATGAATTTTGATAGGTGGCTCCCAGAATGCACTGCAACATGGTTTATTATTCTCACCACTGTTGAGATTCACAGGCTGATTCTTGATGTCTGTGTGTGCCTAAGAGAAAGATTTTTTTTTTTTTTTTTTGCTCAGAACAACTGTTTGTGAAATCCTTCAGGTTATATCGATAAAGCTGATCTTGTGCTGTAGAGTCACAGTTCTGCTGTAATCAATAATGTAAATCTAACTCCGAGATTGGGCTCCAAATGAGTTCAGTGATTCAGGGCAAATAACGATCATGTGAAAACATAACCAACACCACCTAATCATTTTTTCCATTTGTTTGTCTGGATGTTATAACTCAGTTAACAGCCCAAACAAAATTTTATTTTAAAAAGTCAAGGGTCAAGAGCCCAACTAAAGCAAACCCTCATCTCCACGATGGTGGCTTAAAAATTGTGATTTTCTCCTTTGGTGATTCTGCTTGTTAATATCAGTATCTTCAATAATGCTCAATCATCACTCAATTAATCACTTAATTATCTCATTAACTTTAACACTTTTCAGTGTTCATTTAACACTCTTATTTTAACACTTTAACACTCTGGAGTATGGTCTCACATGTACTCCCTGGAGAGTTAATTTAACACTGCAGTTTTTGTTGTGTAGGAACATAGAAGTATGCTTAAAGTGCAAAAAATAATATATAAAAAGTAAACTATAAGTGTGATGTCATGTTCACTTACAGAAAACTTAAAAGTATACTTGCACTAAACTAGCAGTTTACTGAGAGTATATTTCAAAGTGTACTTTCGTATACTAAAAATGTAGCTACTACTAGTATTAAAACAGTAAACTACTAGTATACTAGTATAAGTTCACTTTTAGTACAGATGCAGTACAAATGTGAACTAGTTAAAGTTTACTACTGTTACAATTATAGTACACTTAAACGTATACTTCAATTGGGCCAATTTAGTCCCAAGCGGTATTAAAATAGTACACTTACAAGTTTACTACTAGTACATTGATATTATACTTACTACATAAAGTATACTTGAACATTACTTTAGTATACTTGATCAAATGAACTTGAAGTATACTAGTTTTTCGTAAGGGTATAGCTGACCGTAACCACTGGACTACCTGTAAATGCCTTGACCTTGCCCACTTCTGATGCCTCAGGTTCATTCTCCTTTATTGTGAATTTGTAGGAGGAGCTTTCAAAAGCCACACTCTCAGTGAAAGGAGCAATTCTGAAGTAGATCAAGATTTCCGCTACAGAAAGAAGACATATGTTAATTTTGACATGTTTATCAGATCAGATTTGAATACTGAAGGGGGAATGAACTGCTCCCAATAATAAATGTTTATTTGCACACATTATCTGCATTGTTTTAACACAATATTCACTAAAGAAATTATGCAAACCAAGCCCAAACCTTCAGCAGATTCTGGTGGTGTTCCATGATCTGTCGCTATAGCAGTAAGGGTTAGCAGCATGTCTTCTGTGACCCCGCTAAGGTCAGAGGTCAAAGTGATGTCTCCTGTTTCAGCATCCAGTGTGACCATTGAGGAGACTTCAGAGAACCTACAGAAAGACACATTCATGCCATCTGTCTTAAAAGGGAATCATTTCAAAAGAGTCTGCACACTCCACCAAAGAAGGAAAAAAAAAAACATCAAATGCGAGAAAAAAAACTTTACTGAAAACAAGAGAGCGAACGTTTCGGTCACATGTGACCTTTATCAATGCCAAACCTACAAAAGTTACAAAAGTCTTAAAGGTGTCATGTAGGTAAATGGGTTCATGGTTTGCCTTCATATTATTGATCCTAAAGAAATGGAAGTTTAGTCTTAAGCTTACCTGTAACTAATAAGTGCGTTGCTTCCAGCTTCTTTATCTGTGGCCAAGAGCGTCAGCAGCACATCTCCAACCTTGGCGTCTTTAACCAGAATGTTTTCGCTGTAGGCGTCAGAGCTGAAGACTGGAGCGTTGTCATTGACATCTGTGATACTGACCCTCACTGTGGTGATGTTCTGCAGAAAATATATATATATACAATTTTTGCATGTCATGTGCAGGCTCTGTAATATTTTGTAAAAAAAAAAAAAAAAAACCTCTTCAGACAATCTGTGAACAGTCTGCTACCAAATGTTCCAATCAATACAAATGCAATCAGTATTGAACTAAACAGATTTGCATCATTCAATATACATAAATAGAAATGAATACTGTACATTTCCCTGTGGCATCCCATGATCATTGGCAACAATGAGCACATCATATGCATCCTGTATCTCTCGATCAAGGTCCTTGATAGCTAGTAGAGTCCCATCCTAAACATGTTTTTATATGATCTGTACGTTACAATGTTATGTTTATAAAAATATAATATCATATAATAAAATGTATATATCATGTAGATGTTAAGTCCCCTCACCTCTCTGAATCTGAATAGTTCAGTGTGTGAGTATGTAGTGATGGTGACACGTCCGTTGTCTCCAATATCAGCATCTGTGGTTAAGATTTCACACACCTCTCCAGGTGATGAGGGGGTGTACACACCTTCCTGAATCTCAATGGTCTCTGGGAGAGGAAGGAATTGTGGGTTGTTGTCGTTGACGTCCAGAACAGTGATGATGACCTGAGCTGTGGAGCTTAAACCATCGACAGGCCGGTCTACAGCTATTACCTGAGAAAGACAATACAAACATCCCATTCAGAATGAAAAGTCATCCTGATCATTTTGTAAATAGTCGGATTTAAGAAATGAATGTGATTGCTTTGTACCTGTATATTGTAATTGTCTAGAGTTTCTCTATCCAAGGAGGCATCGCTCCGGAGTGATATTACTCCTTGACTGTTGATAATGAAGGTATCGCTATCCATGATGAAATGACCTTTAGAGAATCCTCCCTGATCAAACAGAAAAATAGAAAAGGTAAGTACATCGAAACATGCGGAATGTTGGCTTGACAAAGCCTTACATGGAAGTTTACAACAACTTTAAGTTTGAAGATTTCCCAGATAGCAACATTGTGTCGGCCCAGATCCGGCCCACATCTGGCACATGTGGCATGATGATCTGGCCTACACCATTTTAGTGTTTGTGGGTCTATATTTTTAATTTTTGTTTGTTTATTTTTATCAACTTTACAAACAGACAGTGATGTTTTGAGGAACAGTACCAGGTCCGGATCGGTGACTCTAGTCTGAAGAACCAACTGATCCTGAGGTGAATTTTCCAGAATAGATACGGTGTACTCATCCTGGTCAAATTTCGGAGGGCTGTCATCCACATCCTCAATGGTGACGGACACAACAGCGTTAGCCGTCTTACTGGCATCATCCTGCTGAGTTGCCTGTTTATAAAAGAAAATCATGAATAGAAAATATAAACAAACACAATACTGAAATCTCTTCAGATTCATAACATCAGCCCAATGGTTTCCAAGAATGTCTTGAGAAAGCTCTGATACCTGTATGTTAACATTTATCTGGTCTATTTCCTCTCTGTCTAGTGCTGTTGTCACAGAGATTACTCCACTGTTTTCATCGATTACAAAGTTGCTCTGATATTCATTTGGAAAGACTGGAACAGAAATGTGGATACATGCTTTGTTATTATCAGAAACTTACTGTACAATTATTTATTCAAATAGAAGTGTATTAGCAGTGTAAAGTACTTGTTTTATTACAATTACTGTTCTTGACCATTGTTTGGTGGAATTTTCTATATTATCAGATTTAAAATCAGTGTTTCACCTCTAGCTCTCACACATCTACAGAGAAATTTTATTTGGGAACTGGTGGAGAAGGTTATTTTGATCAGATGTACAGTGTGTCATGTATGTATGTTGTAAATCTTCTGTTATCAGTACCTGCTGTTATGCTGTAAACTACAGGCTCGTTGATGCCCGTGTCGCCATCTTGAGCTTTTATGGCCTCAGGAGTGATGTCTGAAAACTGTCCTACCTGTGCATGAACAGAAAAGACATGGAGGGTTTGATTTGTTTGATCAGACATGAGTTTAAAGTATTGATCATGACGTCATTTACCTGATTTTCCACAATGGATGCCTTATAGAGACTGTGATCAAAATAAGGGTTTAGATTGTCGAAATCTTCAACTGTTATTGTAACTGTTGTGGTGTCACTGAATTCATCTTTATCCTGCAAAGAAATATAGTGTTTTATTACTATCTACCTTCAAATTATAGTTCATCCAAAAAACGAAAATTTCAATGTATGGGAAAAAGCAGTTTAAGCCGCGCACATACTTAACGATTGTAAGGCCGATTATGAATGTAAATTGATACTTATGACTGATCGCGCTCAAACACGTCCAGTCAGAGCCAGTTGCGTTCAGTCTGCGATTACAGTCGGTGTTCAAATTCCATGTGTGAGTATATAAATCGGCTCCCGTCAAAGGAAACAATCGGTATGTGTGTTCAGTTCAGTCTTAGAATGTTTCAGCTAATCGTAATGTTCCCTAAAAGTTCTCTAAGGGTGACAAAAATTCCCACTAATTTTCATTCCTAAAACGTCCTCTTTTGAAAGTGCTGCAGTTAAAGTAGGGGTAGGCAAGTTCGGTCCTAGAGAGCCGCTGTCCTGCTGAGTTTAGCTCCTACCTTAATCAAACACACCTGAACAAGTTAATCAAACTCTTCAGGATTACTAAGGCTATAGGTAGCTGAAGGTTTTTTTAAGGGTTGGAGCTAAACTCTGCAGGACAGAGCGGCTCTCTAGGACCGAACTTGCCTACCTCTGAGTTAATGGTTCCTTATATGACTTTAATTCTAAGACAGAATGTTCCCATATGGTTCCGGACAACGAATCAGACTGGTTTATAATAAGTGAAGATGCTAAGATTTAGAGTGATCTGTTAGTGTTTAATGATCTGTTTCTGTGTTTTGTGAGGTTATCATTGTGCTTAAGAGTAGAGCCTGTGCTTCAGTCCAGGGTTCAGAAAGTAAAAGTCCTGCCATATTAAATGTAAAACAATGCATAGTAAAATGTATGTGGGACTAGGATGTCATAGAGTGTGTCTTTACTTTAGCTTGCACGGTGAAGATGTATTGTTGAGCACTGTCGTAGTTCAGAGGTTGTGTCAGCCTGATGTTTCCATCATCTCTCACTTCAAATTCATCTGGTGCTGGAGGCTGTCAGGGCACATTTAAATGAGAATATCAGTAAAACACAAACTGAGATCACATTATTACACTCAAATTGTGTTTCTTTGTTTTGTTTTGTTTTTTCTAAAAAAAAAAAAAAGAACTGAATGCATTAATGTGTTAAATATGATCTAAATATATTGACTGACAAAAAATATTTATTTTAATTAGTCAAATTGAAATTGAAATTGATTAACAGCCATATTAGAAATTTTACTTAAAATCTGTGGAACCTTAAAAATGTCATCTAATGCCTGATTGGTTAACAGAGTGGTATGAAAACAATGGAATTGCTTTATTTAAAAACTTTATTTCTGTTTTAATGAAAATTATTGTTTCATTTGGTTACATTTACATTTACATTTACATTTATTCATTTGGCAGACGCTTTTATCCAAAGCGACTTACAAGTGAGGAATACAACAAGCGAGTCGTCATGACGAGGCAAATAGCCAAGAAGTGCTCATAATACTGAAGTTATAGGCAGTGCTCAGATTATCCTAAGATACAATAGAGAGGGATTAGAGGAAGTGAAAGGATAGGAATAAGAAGGTTTTTTTTTTTTTTTTTTTTTTTTTTTAAGATGAGGTTAAGTGCTCACGAAAGAGATGGGTTTTCAGCTGTCTTTTGAATATTGCCAGGGATTCCGCATTCCGGATGGAGGCAGGAAGATCGTTCCACCAGCAAGGAACAGTGAACGAGAACGTTCTGGAGAGTGATTTTGTGCCTCTCTGTGATGGTACCACAAGGATGGTACCTCCTTTAATGAGCGTAGGTTTCTGGTAGGAGTGTAGACTCGTAAGAGTGAGTGGAAGTAGGAGGGTGCTGAGCCTGTGGCAGATCTGTAAGCAAGCGTCAACGCCTTGAATTTGATGCGAGCAGCAAGTGGTAGCCAGTGAAGAGAGATGAAGAGAGGCGTGACGTGGGCTCTTTTGGGCTCGTTGAAGACGAGACGTGCTGCTACGTTCTGAATCATTTGTAGAGGCTTGATTGTGCATGATGGCAGTCCAGCCAGAAGAGCATTGCAGTAATCAAGCCTAGAAATGACCAGGGCCTGGACCAGAAGTTGTGTTGCATGTTCTGTTAGAAAGGGCCTGATTTTCCTGATGTTGTATAGTGCAAATCTGCATGACCGAGCTGTCTTTGCAGTGTGGTCTTTGAAGGAGAGTTGGTCATCAAGGATTACTCCAAGATTTCTGTCCGAATTTGACGGGGTAATTGAGGATGTACCTAGCTGGATGCTGAAATCGTGATTTAGAGTCGGATTGGCAGGGAAGACGAGAAGCTCAGTCTTAGCCAGGTTGAGCTGTAGATGATGTTCTTTCATCCATGCCGAGATGCCCGCCAGACAGCTTGAGATTCGTGCAGCTACTGTGGGATCATCTGGTTGGAATGAAAGGAAGAGTTGTGTGTCATCAGCATAGCAATGGTAGGAGAAACCATGTGCCTGAATGATGGGACCAAGTGATGTAGTGTAAATGGAGAAGAGGAGGGGTCCAAGAACTGAACCCTGAGGAACACCTGTGGTCAGTTGATGAGCTTTGGATACCTCCCCTCTCCAGGCAACCCTGAAAGACCTTCCTGTGAGATAGGATTCAAACCAGAGAAGCGGAGTACCTGTGATGCCCAGTGATGAGAGGGTGGACAGGAGGATCTGATGATTCACCGTGTCAAAGGCAGCAGATAGATCGAGCAGAATGAGAACTGATGATTTGGAATCAGCCTTTGCAATCTGCAGGGATTCAGTGACCGACAGCAGTGCAGTCTCAGTCGAGTGGCCACTCTTGAAACTGGATTGATTGACATCCAATTGGTTGCTCTGTGAGAGGAAAGATGACACCTGGTTGAAAACAACTCGTTCAAGTGTTTTTCCTATGAATGGTAGGAGAGAAACAGGTCTGTAGCTGTCTACAAGAGACGTGTTTAATGTGGGTTTCTTAAGCAGTGGGGTTACCCGAGCCTGCTTGAATGTGTTAGGGAAAGTGCCAGTGTGGAGAGATGTGTTGATGATGTGTGTCAGTGCTGGTAAAAGTGTGGGAGCGATGGCTTGTAGAAGGTGTGTGGGTATGGGATCTAGAGGGCAGGTGGTGGGATGGCTGGAGAGGAGAAGTTTGGATACTTCTGTCTCAGTGAGGGGGGAGAATGAAGAGAGGAGGTGTGTGGCTGTGTGTGTGGTTGGTCTGAGTTCCTGTGTGTGTGGAGCGGAGAACTGACTGCTGATGGTAGATGTTTTATCAGTGAAAAATGTAGCAAAATTATCAGCAGTAAGGGATGAGGTGGGTGGCGGTGGAGGGGGCAGAGGAGAGAGTTGAATGTTTTGAAAAGTGTGCGTGTGTTTGGAGCGCTGTTGATTTTGTTGTGGAAATAGGAAGATTTAGCAGCATGAATTTCAGCAGAAAAGGATGAGAGCAGAGATTGATAGCTACTTAGGTCAAATTGGTCTTTTGATTTGTGCCACTTCCTCTCTGCAGCCCTGAGTTTAGTCCGATGTTCACGAAGAACATCAGATAACCAGGGATTAGAGGGAGTGGCACGTGCAGGCCTGGATGACAGAGGACAGATACTATCTAGAGAAGAAGTTAATGTGGAACATAAAGTGTCTGTTGCTGTATTCACATCTAGAGATGTGAATTGTGAGGGTGAGGGAAGAGAGGATGATACAGTAGAGGAAAGATCAGAAGAAGAAAGAGAGCGCAGGTTTCGTCTGAAGGTAACTGGTAGCGGGGTTGGTGGTGAACAAATGGGGAGTTGTAGATTAAAAGTAATGAAGAAATGATCGGAAATGTGCAGAGGTTTTACAAGAATGTTGTCGGTGATGCAGTTGCGTGTGTAAATGAGATCAAGTTGGTTGCCAGATTTGTGTGTACTTGTGGTGATGAGCCGATTAAGATCGAATGAGGCTAGAAGAGAGTGGAAGTCTGAAGCATAAGGCTTCTCTAGATGAATGTTGAAATCGCCAAAAACTACAAGTGGGCTACCATCCTCTGGGAATGAGGACAGCAGCATGTCCAGTTCCTCTACAAAGGTACCCAGTTGGCCTGGGGGGCGATAAATTACTACGATATGAATTTTGACAGGAATTGAGATTGTAATAGCATGAAACTCAAATGAATTGTAGTTGCAAAGAGAGGAATGAGTCGAGTATTTCCAATTGTCAGAAATGAGAAGACCTGTGCCCCCACCCCTACCAGATTGGCGAGGGGTATGAGAGAAAGTGAAGTTGTTGGAGAGAGCAGCAGGAGTTGCTGAGTCCTCTGGACGAATCCAGGTCTCAGTCAAGCCCAAGATATTAAGAGAAGAATTAGTAGCAAAGGCTGGAATGAAGTCAGCTTTCTTAACTGCTGACTGACAATTCCATAGACCCACAGAGACAGAGAGAGGAGTATTAGTGTTAGAAGAGGAGTAAACAGGACGCAGGTTAGAAACATTGCGCTGCCTTTTACGTGGGTTAGTGGAGCGTTGCCGAGAGACAACAGGAATGAGTTGAAAGCACATGCTGAGGAAGAAGGAAAAGTGTGAAAGGAGGGAAGAAACTTAAGTGCCTACCGGTGTCGTTGCTCAGTGGAGTCGCGCAGGTAGAGTCGCAGGTCTTTACCCGAGTCGGTCTACACACGAGGAGGCTGAACGCTCCCGCTGACGCTTCCGCGACAGCGCGCACACACAATTAATATACTGCTTATTAACACGTGATTGAAACGAGCTAGGCCCGCCTTGCAAATCAGCAGTGCAAAAGCCTAAACCCGTGAATGGCTGAAAACCGAAACTAACTAAAGCTTAAGTGCGGGCAATAACACCAATAAAGTCTGCAAACGCAGCTGTTATTCTAAACAAGTACAATTAAAATACAATTCTATATAGTCGAGGTAGGAAATAGGACAAACACAGATACGAATTAAATCCTTCCTAGCAGCAAAGAATAAACGAAGCAACTGACCCAGAACAGATATTAAGCAAAACACTCACGCGCTCTTGCGTCCGTCACCACTGCCAGCTCGCTAGTCCTTTTTGGTTATCAAAAAAACAAAAAATTCTGATAAACAAGTAAATTCTGAACATAAAACAAGGCATGAAAAAGTCAACAAAAACATCAAAAATAAAAGCAAACAGTAAGAATCACAGAAAATTAGTTACAATTTAGCTGCATAATTTATATAGGGCACAATGCATGCTGGGAGCCATGGATGAGTTTTGATTGGTGGCACCCAGCATGCACTGCAGCATTAAGCGTTTCATTGATTGTCAACATTGTTGAGATTCACATGCTGATTCTTGGTGTGAGTCTAAGTAAGATGAAAACTTCATGTGTGCTGTTTGTTTTTTTAAATCTTGAATACCTTTTTTAATCTTGGACCTCCTATTTAAGAATCACATAGCTACTATTATGAATAAGACAAAATTAATAATACATTATCTATATAACCAGAGCATTACTCTCGGAGTGAGATCAGTGAATCAGGTTGTTGCTTGATGATTGTCATTTTTTTCTTCACTGTCCTAGCCATAATAAATGTTGTAATTTCTTTGTTTATAAAATGCTTTATAAACACAAAGTTGCAGCAATCCAAGAAAACCTAATGTTAAAAAGGCAAGAGTCAAGAGCCCAACTAAAGCCACCGCTGATCTCCATCATGACTTTAAATGAAACTATTATTTTAAATGTCAGAAATACTTCTGTTATTTCTCAGTAAGCACTTCTGTAGACGTGTGACAGAAATAAAGTCAATCTGGTTAGTAATAAGTGAAGCTGGTAATGCTGTTTGTGGAGCTGTTTAATCAGATCTTCAGAGATTTAACTGAAGATTTATCTTCAGTTGATTTCATTTATGACTGTGGCTGGAAGTCAGTTGTAGTTTTTGTGTTCCTCTTCTCTGTTCTTGTTGTTCCTCTGTCCTTCAGTGATTCTGCTTGTTAACAGCAGGTGTTCATCACTAATGCCAATCATCACTTAATTATCTAATTAACTTCAACACTGATTTAGTGTTACCTTTTCACACTCTGAGTGTGGACTTATATAAACACCAGCTGTGTTAATTTAACACAGGATTTTGCTGTGTAGCATTCTCTCTTTTTGTTCACCTTTTTCTCCCTTTTTCCCATGATCAGGCTTCCTCGCTTTGAACATGACACTGTTACATGCCTGTACACTGGATTTATTTTGCAAGTTGATCACATTTTTCCATGCAGCTTCAGTGACTACAGCAAATTTTTAAAAGCAGTCTCAAATGTCAGATTTGTTTCTGAAAGCAAACGTCTCTGAATCTGATCATCATCTATGCCACAAACAAGTCGATCCCTCAGCATTGGGTCTAAAGTTGCTCCGTAGTTACAGTCTTGTGTTAAGCAACGTAACTCCGCTACATACTCTGTCACAATCTTTGTCGAATCAAATCAAATTTAAATCTCTGTACATTCTCTGTTAACACTTTACTTACTGTTTGTAGTAGTTACAGCAACAGACATAAACACTCCATGCCTCACACATGGGGTATCTTCTTCAACTAACTTTCCAGGTAAGAACATAACACTTGTAATACTAAAACATAACAATTTAGTTTATTTGGATAAATTTGTCTTTTATCAGATTTAACAATTGTTATCATTTCTATTTGTGCTGGTCAATTATGAACAATAGGTAAAATTGAACTGCTAGCAAAAACTTGAGAGAATTGGGTGAGGCCAAGGGACAGCTGCTGCAAATATTTGAGTGGATCCTCCCCTAACAGATGTAATCTCATTCCAAACTTTTGCTAAAACTTGAGAGCCCTGCTATCATTACTAAAAGTGATATTAAACACATTTTAGGGTTAAGAAATGTGCATTGTGCAATAAAGAAGTACTCCAAATAAAGATTAATTGTAATATTTCAATAAGTCTCAAGTGATATGTCAGTAAATATGTTGATGGATTTGTAGTGTACTTAGTATGAAATAAATATATTTTAAATACATTTCGGTATAGTTTTTTTTCACCACTAGGGTTTAGACTCACCAGCATAGAATATGTAATATTGTTGTTTTCTGGAGAAACATCTGCATCTTCAGCGATCACCCTGAGCACATTTAAACCCACAGCGGTCGCCTGGAGCAAAAGACACAGTTTAAAAAGAGATGTGAGTCAAACACAGTGACCACATATTAGTGACCAAACACACTACTGCTGTATAAAGATGACATTACACACACCTCTGACACTGTGGTGCTGTATGATTTACTCTGGAAGATCAGAGGATTGTCATTGACATCCCGAATATTTACCCACCGTTGATGTTTAACCTGCAATGCACAATGAAATATTTGTAATGAAGATTTATGTGTTGGTAATTGTTTCCATAATTCTTATTGAATGTTTTGATAGTGCTATTGTTTAAATAAACATACCCCTGTGTTTGAGCAGGTGACTGAATAAGATAAGACTCCTCCTGACTGGAAGAAGTAAAAAATACAAAAAAAAAACATACAGTATGTGGCACTTATTTTCTTTATGAAAGTAATATGTGTCTGTATGAATATGTAAGTATGGTTATGTTCATTTTTGTATTTATTTACTTGATCTAACAAAGAAAATAGTGAAACAAACCTCCTTAAGTTTTTCTGCGTCCAGTGGTTTGATGGTTCGTACAGTAGCGGTTGAGTCTCCGTTAGTGTAAACCAGCTCCAGAAATGACACACTAATGGATTCTAAAAATCCCTCCAGCACCAGACGATCATCATATCTGATATTAGTGAAAGTCTCTACATTTCCTGAAGGCCAGATTGAATACATATTTAAATACTCTTAATACACTGTCTAAGCATAAACACTGGATAATGCCAGTATTGATCTTGCATTACTACTCTTCTAATACTCCTCCCAGAAAGAATACTTTCAAATGAACACAGAGGGTTTTTATCAAAATATTAACAATTGTAATACAAATACATAAATATTATTTAAAAAAAGAAACACTATCACATTAATCCAATAAAACTGTTACTTCCAAATGTGGAATTAATATTGTGGACTAGTTATACTCAGTTGGTTAGATCTTGTGGACTCACCTTCATATTCCTCCAGTACAGGTGTGGAAAAGAAAGGAGGTACTTGTAATGCACAGTTTATCTCTGAGGTACCTTAAAAAACAAGTAATTGGTTTCAGGACTTAACAAACAAATAAAAAGCTAAATTCAGCAGCACACACTATACTAAACCACACAATCTATTGAAAAACAAGATAAATTAGACAGTTTAAAAAAATGTTCTGAAATGCTCTTCTCTTATATTGTTCTTTAGCTAGCAGCCTACATAGTGAAATGAACAGTAATCCTGTTTAGAGCACTGGTAATCCAGATTTGGTGATCTGAAAAAGTGTGTTTCTGGATCAAGGTGATCCATTTTGCTTTTAATAACTCTGAAGTTGAATTTTTATATAGAGGGTATGCATCGACGTCACTTTCCCGCTGGAACACGCTCCCTCAGCTGGACTGAGTGGCAAAAGAACCTGCTGCATGACTGGATTTAATAGAGGAAACTGCGAAAACTTGAGTAAAACAAACAATTACACTAAAGGTTTGGCTCGAAAGTGTTCCTTACAACTTGTAAAATAAACCTAATCCATGGATATTGACATGCAGCCAGGAGTCGTGTTTCCTGACATTAATATGTGCCTGATTTCGACGGCAGGGATATACACTGTTAGACCTTGCTGGGCTTTTTTACAGTATAATTTACTATTGATTGTACAGTTATTTACTGTAATCTACAGTATGTTACTGTAAAGATACCATGCACTAAATTTAAACTTGTGTTACCTCATTTCATTTGCAGAAACCAACTGTCTCAGACTACCATTTAAATTTACTAACTAACTTTAATTATATGCTAATAACATATGCATATTATTACTATGAACTTATTTCTTTAGAGTTAAAAAAAAAAAAAAAACATTTCAAATAAAAAGATTTTCACTGCATCAACAACATAGTCACCATCTGTTAAATAAAACAACATGCAGCATATCACCAATGTCTCTTGATCTTCTCCTGAACTTAAGCGCAAGCTCTACTCTTCAGCACAATGTTGACCCACAAAACTCAATTTTACAGTAAACTACTGGCAACACCAAACTGTTTTTTAACTTACAGTTTGTTACTGTTAAAATACATTTTGTGGGTGTGTCTTTTTATCTTACACCTTTAACCCTTTCAACCCCACAGGAACATCTTCTAGTGTCCACACTACAGAGTAAAAGTAACATTGATGCTGTGTTGCAGTGAGATAATTATGTTAATATTTAAGAGATGATTGAGCATTAATGATAAACACCTGCTGTTAACAAGCAGAATCACTGAAAAGAGGAACAAGAACGAAATAAATACAAGCAGAAACTATTTCTAACTAACTCTTCCAGCCATTACACATTATTACACTTATTACTGACCAGTTTAACTTTATTTTTACAGAAGATCTTATTGAGAATTAACAGAAGTTTAGATGTTGATGTTTTGTTGAAAATGTTTGGTTTGATGTTACCATTGAGGAGATCAGCGTTTGCTTTAGTTGAGCTCTTTACCCATTACTTTTTATATACCAGTTTTTGTTTTTTTCTCTGGCTGCTTAAACTGTTTTGTTATGGTAGAAACAAATGTGGGAAAAAAATATATACATATATCATTCAGTGTTGATAGTTATGTGTTGAAGACCTAACCATCACATAGTCTCTTGATTCACTGAATTCATACTGTGTTTTATCTATTGTTACATTATTAACAGACTAATATTTTACATTATCACCACTGTGAAACTACAGCAAAAGCTCCAACAACAATCAGCTAAAAAGAGTTTATTTTTAACACCATGCACAAAAAAACAGCCGTATCATTGTTTATACACACACAGATATCAAAAATCAGCACATCAATCTCAACAATGGAGGCAATAAATTTGGCCGTTTTTCTACAGCAAGGTCTAACAGTGTACATAAAGCAAATTTGCCTGTCAATATTTTATATAACTACAATATAGGTAGGTTTAAATCCGCGTAATCACTTATATCAATGTTATATATATCATCACATTGTCCAGCCCTAAAACTTAGCCCAAAAGCCCAAAAACTTATAGTTTTTGTCAGTGTTTATTTAAAAACATCAAATTATGTAGAATATAAGATGGTAAATATTTAATTGATGAGTTGTCAACACAATATATAACAATACAATATATACGGTATGATTTTACCTCAAAATCCAACAATTTGACACAAAATGATAACTGCAAATCCATGTTTCTCTGCTGGAGTCCAGTTGTTTCTGTGAATTGCAGTGATCCATTTGCTTCTTTTTTCTGTAGCTTTCGGCAGTCTTTAAATATATACCTCAGGTTTTGTGTCAAAGCTATTTGTAGAGTCAATCACAAAGCTCTTTCCCGTTTTGGATGTGTTTTGTGTGTTTTTTGCGGCATTCACGCTTTAAACCAATGCTGCCGCTCAGTCTTTGTGCCACTCAGTGGGCGTGACCGCAGTCATAACAGTCGACGGTGACGTCACATTATAGGAATCCTATCAGAACGTTTTTTCACAAAATGTAATATAAGTCTAAGGTGTCCCCTGAGTGTGTCTGTGAAGCTTCAGCTCAAAATACCCCATAGATTTTTTTTAAATAATTTTTTTAACTGCCTATTTTGGGGCATAATTAGAAATGTGACGATTCAGGACTGCTGCCCCTTTAATTGCTCGCACTCCCCGCCCCCCCCCCAGAGCTCTCGACTCTATCATTGCATAAACAAAGTTCACACAGCTAATATAACCCTCAAAATGGATCTTTACAAAGTGTTCGTCATTCAGCATGTCTAATCGCGTAAGTATGGTATTTATTTGGATGTTTACATTTGATTCTGAATGAGTTTGATAATGCTCCGTGGCTAAAGCTAACATTACCCACTGTTGTAGAGATTTATAAAGAATAAAGTTGTGTTTATGCATTATCCCAGCTAGCAGGGAACGTTCTCTGAACTTTGGCTAACATTCAGTAAAGGTTGTTTAATGTTTTAAAGAAAACATTTGAATGTAATGTTCAAAAAATGTTTTAAGAATGTTTTTAAATTCAGAAAATGTTCCTATAATGTTAAGTGCAAACAAATCTAGAACATTTTCCCTGCAACATTTTGAGGATGTTTTGAGGATGTTGTTGAGGTAACATTATATAATGTTGTCAATAAAACATTCGCACAATGTTTCAATAAAACAAAGGAAGAACATTCTCTCAGCAACATTAGGAAAACGCTATAAGAACTTCACTGAGGTTTGAGGTGATGAAATGTTCTGTATAAAATGTTCTTCTAATGTGACGTATTAACAAATCTAGAACATTTCACCTGCAACATTTTGAGGATGTTGTTGAGGTAACATATTATATAATGTTGTAAATATAACATTCGCACAATGTTTCAATAAAACAAAGGAAGAACATTCTCTCAGCAACATTAGGAAAACGCTATAAGAACATCACTGAGGTTTGAGGTGATGAAATGTTCTGTGTAAAATGTTCTTCTAATGTGACGTATTAACAAATCTAGAACATTTCACCTGCAACATTTTGAGGATGTTGTTGAGGTAACATATTATATAATGTTGTAAATATAACATTCGCACAATGTTTCAATAAAACAAAGGAAGAACATTCTCTCAGCAACATTAGGAAAACGCTATAAGAACATCACTGAGGTTTGAGGTGATGAAATGTTCTGTGTAAAATGTTCTTCTAATGTGACGTATTAACCACGATAGAACATTTTACCTGCAACATTTTGAGGATGTTTTGAGGATGTTATTGAGGTAACAGATTACTCAAAGTTGTAAATATTCACTAATTTTTTATAAATATTCACTATTATTCATTCCTTAAATTGAACAATCTCAGAACTAACATTATATTGTATTATTAAACTTGAGTTATCAATGTACTATTGAAATTAATTTCTGCACATTTTAATGTTTTCTTTTTTTCTACAATTGAAGAGTTCAGATGCAAAAGCCTGTGCAAGTGGCATCTGAAATTTTCTTCTTAAATTAGCATTTTTGTCAAGCTTGTATGTTTAGGTTCAGTAAATTTCACTTTAATGGCAATTAATAAGTCCTTCTCATTGCCATTAAAGTGTAATATGCTTGATAAACATGCTTGTTTTATAAGAAAATTTCAAATGGCACTTTGGCTTTTGCATCTGAAGTCTTCAATTATTATTGTACATAACTGATATAGCATTGTATTAGCAACAATTTCCTTCACTGTTTTGTTTCTTTACGCTTTATTAAAAGAAAAAAAAAAAAGAAAAAAGAAAAAAGAAACTTCCCCCCAGTGTTCAAGACATGGTTAGCTTGGTTTATGTAAGAATGGAGAATATACAATATTGCCACAATGTTCCATAATAAAGGAGTAACATTATCAAAACAACATTTGTAAAATGTGGATATTATTTCAGATTGTGATGAAGTTTGGGCCAGATCATCATTACATCTGGCACTTCTGTTTTGGTTCTGGGTGTGGCTGGCATCATGTTTTTAGCACCATTGTGTGAAACACCATTGGGCTTAACTCAAAAGAAACAAAATATAATAAGATACAAAATATAAGAAACAAAAGATGAAATGCCAGATTACTAATCCACACTTGCACCTTTTATACTGTCTTACTCAATTTACTTTTTACTAAGGGAAATTAATGTATAATTAATGTCATTTGTTTTTAAAGATTTTATGAACTGTAATACAAATGGGGAAACTTTGTTTTCAGTTGGCAAGCAATATTAAAGGGATAGTTCACCCAAAAAATTTAAATTCTGTCATCAGTTACCTACCCTCAAGTTTCTGTTGAACAAAGAAGATATTTTAAAGAATGTTTGTAACCAGGTTGCTTTGGGATTAATATGGAAGTCAATGGTGCCCCAGAACTGTTCAGTTTCCCACATTCTTCAGAATATCTTCTTTTGTGTTGAACAGAACAAATACATTTATACAGGTTTGGAACAACTTGAGGGTGTGTAAATAATGACATTTTTATTTTTGGGTGAATTATCCCTTTAATTTCTTTATTAACATTATTAACATCTCAATGGCATTTTCTGTAAATTTGCAACAAACAAATGTACAGTCTATTTTTGATTACAAGGTTAGAGAACATTTTCAACTCAGCCTCGTTAAAAAGTGCTTATTTTAAAATATGACAATCTACAGGGTGTTTAAAGGAGACGAGAGGCGCTGATTGGGCCATGGTAAATCGACGCGTAAAACCACCAATCACAGCGTGCTTTTCTCGTGACGTAGGGACATTTGAAATTGACGAACACCGCGAATGGTAGTTGAAGAAATTGGCGCAAAATGTCCCTGGTCTGATTGTCTTTTTGACGGAAAAAGCGAGTACGGACTCGTTCACAAACAGAGTCGCGGCAGATACAGAGTTGTGATGGAGGATGTTTTACCCGCTGGGACAGTTTGTGGCCCAAACAACAGAACTGTCTCCTGGTCAACGGAACTCTGCCCTCAACAATAAATACTGGAATGTAAGTTTTTAAATGTCTTTTTCAGTTTACATCTTTCGTTTATCCTTTACGTATACACTAAAATACGATAGATCTTTCTTAGAATGACATGACAATTACATTAATTGTGGTTGTATACTGCTTTTGAATAACAGCTAACTTAGATTTGTTTTCATCCAGAATCCAAATGGCCTACTTAAATATGGACACTGATGATGCAACAAAAAGTCTTCATTTACAACAAAGGTACTTTAATTTGTCGTTATGCGATATTGTGTTCTATATGAATACGGATACTGTACATTTGCTACTTAAAAGTGTTAATCTGATTATTTCTTTTTAACTTAAATAATAATATTAAAGTAATTCATAAAGATATGTTGAAATGGGAAAGATATGTTTTAATTTTTTTAGGTACTTTGGGGTTGACAGACAGCCATTGTGAAGGACACAATCTGGCAAAAATTTACCTGCAGAAGTGAATGGGAGGATATGGGTAAGTGGTTTTGTAAGTTTTGTTGTAAATCTTAATAGAATGTCTTTTAGGAAAAGTTTGTAGTAATTATTTACTAATATTTGAACAAAATTAGTAAATGTTGTTTTAAGGAATGCAACTTATTGTTAACCTATTTGAACATTATTATTATTATTATTATTAATATTATTATGTTTTCCTCCGAGTCTAAATTTTTTAACCCTTAAAGGATTAGTTCACTTTCAAATGAAAATTAGCCCAAGCTTAAAGGTCATTGCACACTGAGTCCAAAATTCGCATGCGAAACTTTCACGTTAAAAAATAAATTTGACCTCACGTTATGTCAATTGCGTTTGCACACTGTCTCCGAAACTTTAGTCTGTCAAAAAAATATTCGGATCAGGTTCGATTTTCTGCATTTTTCGCATCTGTCGCACGCATTTTGAGAGACGTTTTGACAATTCAGAGCCACCGTACGCGAACGCAAAAATCCAGAATGCCATCTGACAAGTTGATCCACGTCTTCTACAGCACAAAACAGCAGCACTTAATGACAAACAACGTGCGGAATACAAAGATACAGGTTGTGCCAGTAGTAAAGCATCAAACTGAACATCCTGAAGTAAACTTTGAAACGCTCGGGATAATCCCACAGCTCCTTGATGAGGTGGAACCGGGTGTGTCTCATACGTCCTGAAAAGTGAAGCTGCGGGCTCTTTGATCGCCCCCTGGAAGCTGGATGCAGTACAGGTCATAAACCCCGCCCGCTCAATGCAGACGAATGAGACTTAAGTTAAAACATAAAAATAAATTATGCTTCAAATAAAATTTCGAGGGGAGAGTGAAGATAAATAAATAACTATTAATTTTCAGTTTCTGTGTTATTCCACACCGACAAATTGAGCTGTTCAGCAGTAAACTGTACTAACTGACCTACAGGATCTGACGGATATCTGAGCTTTTCTCGGTAATGTTAAATGTGGACTTCATAAGATAATTAATAAACGTTATTAGTTAAGATAACACGCCTAACGTTAGCAATGACGGGAAAAAAAGCAGGTGATCGTTATCTGGCAGTTACTAATTATTTTTATGGGTATAAAATAATAATTAGCAGGATAAAACTATTGATAGCCTACTCTAATTAATTATAGAGCACTGTCTACTGCAATCGATCTCCCGTAACGTTAGTTTAAACCTTTTATTTAAAATGGCAGGACCGTTTCTGACATTTTAGAGTTGTTTCTAGTGGCATATTATATTGAGTTTATCTACTGAATTTGCTGTTTCAAAAATATTATTGCTTTAGAAACAGAATAGCCTATTATTTTATAGGTAGAATTTTAAATTACGTACAATTTATATAGCCTATTTAAAATACATCAATGATGACGCAGCCGTCTGGTCGTAAGTTTGATACCGCGACTCCGCCTCTGGGCTCCACTGACGATTCCTTCTGCGCATGCCCAGGTTCCAAACTGACGTTTTTGCGTAACATGTCAGCGCCCATCGGCGTCCGTTATGGCTTCAGTTCAATACAATGGAAAGAAGCGGCGTCACGTTGTCCATCTTTTTTTACAGTCTATGGGTGGAACTCTCCTTTCTCTCTATGCAATCTCGGAATTGAATGGACCCAATATTTCCTCTTTCTTTTTCTCTTTTTAAGAAGAGAGGAGACATCTAAATCGTGCTCACAGCTTGAAGGCTTCATTTTGTATTGTTTTGCATTTATTTTCTTTTTCCGCAACGCATTCATTTTTACGCATCGGACTCAGTGTGCAAGGTCTCAGTGCGTGACGATTTTTTAGGATTACGAAAAAACGCATGCAAAAATTTCGGACTCAGTGTGCAAAGGCCTTTACTCCTAGGTGTATATGACTTTCTTGCTTCTAACGAAGACAATCAGAGAAATATTAATAAATATCCTAACTCCTCTGAGCTTTATAATGGCAGTGAACAGGGTTCACGATTATGAGCTGAAGAAAGTGTATCCATCCACATCTATCCATCATAAACGTACTCCACACGGCTCCAGGGGGTTAATGAAGGCCTTCTGAAGTGTGAAGCCATGCATTTGTGTAAGAAAAATATCCATATTTAACAAGTTATGAAGTAAAATATCTAGTGGTCTGGCCAAAGCTAGATATTTTACTTCATATACACCTAGGATGGCTTGGGTGAATAAAGTTTGGGGTCATTTTCAAGCACCAAACACAGACCTTAAGACTGTTCTGAAGTTCAGTGCTATCATTTGTAACTGATCAGACTTAACAGTTTTCATATACAGTGTTATGCGTAAGTTGGGCAACCCTTTGCAGAATCTGTGAAAATTTGAATAATTTTAACAGAATAGGAGAGATCATACAAATTGCATGCTATTTTTTTTTTAGTACTGTCCTGATTAAGATATTTTACACAAAAGATGTTTACATATAGTCCACAAGAAAATAAATAGCTGAATTTATGAAAATAACCCAGTTCAAAATTTTGGGAACCTTTGGTTCTTAATACTGTGTCGTTACCCGGATGTTTTTTTGTTTTGTTTTGTTTTTTTGTGATGATTGTTCATGAGTCCCTTGTTTTTCCTTAACAGTTAAAACTGCCCAATATTCCCTGACTCTAAATGCGTCGTGTTTCGTTCTGGAGCATCAGTGAATGTTTGAAACTTTTTTAATAGTTGAGTACCTTAGTTGTTCTCAGTGTGAAAAGATGAATCTCAAAATCATACAGCCACTGCTGGAAAGGGTTCAAATATGCAGAAGATGCTTGAAAACTGAAGAATCTGCAGGAGCTGGAGGATTTTTCTGAAGAACAGAGCTCAGTTTAACTGCTCAGAACAAACAAGAGACTCATGAACAACCATCACAAAACACAAAAACAGATGTAACGATCCATAGACAAAATAACTGATGAAAACTAGCTATGTCGTAGCAATAGAATTGTTTGCACCGTTTTGCTGCAGCTCTGCACAAGTTGACTCGAGTTCGAGTCTTGGTTCGAGGTTCATGCTTTTCAAGCCAACATCAAAGTTTGTAGTTGTGTTATTAACAAAATGGATTAAGTAGATGTGTTTTAAATAGCAAACAGAGTAGATACTTAAAGTATTATATCTATTGAATATCAATATTGTTTGCGATCTTAAAATGTAATATGTATTTTGTGTTTACGCTGTTGTATGCTCCTCTGTTATAGGCTCTGAGGAAAAACTCTACACACAGACGCTCTACACACATAGACGGCTCAATGCTGCTAAGTGGCAGAGCAGCTGAAAACTAAAAGACAAGAAAACTAGAACATTAATACGGACAACTATATTATTTTTCTGCAAGAACCAGGTCAAGCAAAGACAGTGATGAGCACTCAGAGCAAACACAGCAGTCAGACGCAGGATTACACACTGGACTTTAGAGTTCTTCAACATGTGATGTTGGACATTTGCTGTTTCTAAAGCCAATAATTTATGTGGATGCCATTTATAGACCTGTTAGATTTTGTTTTATTTTTAAATTGTCTGTTTTAACAATGTTATAGCTAAGCTTTTTCTTTCTTTCTTTTTTCTTTTTTGAATATTTAGGAGAACATTCTGGGAACAAAAATAAAACTTCCTGCTAAAAAACTTTATAAGAATGTTAGGGGATAATGTTCTAACAATGTTATGACTAAACAGTTTTAGAATGTTTTTTGGAGAATGTTATCCTACCTTTAAGGAGAACATTCAGGGAACTAAAATAAAACTACCCGCTGAACATTATAAGAACGTTAAGGAATAATGTTCTAACAATGTCATCGCTAAACATTTGTAGAATGTTTTTTAGAGAATGTTATCCTAACATTTAGAAGAACATTTTGGGAACTAAAATAAAACTACCCGCTAAAAACATTATAATAACGTTAGGGAATAATGGGCGAGGCTAGCCCCTTTTTAGGGGTGCTTCAGCACCCCTAAAAAGGAGCTCAGCACCCCTAAAACTTGGAGTAAGAAATGTTATTCTAAAATTTTTGTTCGTCTTTTACAAGGTTAAATAATGTCCAAAACATACTCTGTAGTTTGTCGTTTAAAATGTATGTGTTAAGGATGAAAATGAAAACATCCCCCTTAGCAAATGATGTCATCCTCTTCTCTTCTTCTACTTCTCCTCTGTACCTGCACCGCTCAGCACGACCGTCATCCAGCGCGAAACACGCAGAGTGAGAACCCGTTATGTAGTGTTGTGAATCAACTAAGTTGCTCCAAAGCTGTGTCTCACACTTCTTTCCTTTTACCTAGAGTTGTTCCGATTCCGAAACCATATCGGTGAGTAGCCTACTGGAGTCAGTATAAAAAAAAATATCCCCCCTGGGTGATGCTACTCCTCAAACCACCAACAGAGCATATAAAATACCAAAAATATACATCTTTTTTTAAAACATCGCCAAGTAAAACGCTGCGTTTATATAGAACTGTCTCTTTACGACCACAACAAACGGGACACTTTTCAGACGCGCGTTCCGACCTCGCCTCAGCGCCAGGCGCAAGTCAAACGAGCGCGGAAAAGGTGCAGGTGACGACGAGGGAGCTTCAGTTGAACAACAGTGAACTGCAGTCAGATGAGATGTTGTCAGGCTATGTCGGTAAAACTCAGAAAAATTAACACGACTGTCCAATCAGCCGTTATACTGTGCTCCTGGCGCGCACTCAAGAATTGCATGCGCAAATGCGCCGGCGCGCGCTGCATAATTACCAAGCGGCAACCTCCCCCTTTCTCTCGTGAAGCCAATACGGAAGTAACTTAAACTGCGATTCATCGACTGGCCGCTAGGGACAGGCTCCAAAAGAGAGCAGAATCTCATAGAGTCCCATGTTAAATTGGCCAAGTTTACAGTTATACTATTGGACTATTGGAACATACCAAATTCAAAATGGCCGCCGCTGCATGTGCCGGTGCTGCAGGCAGAAGTAGAATTCGTACGAAACCTGAAATCTACCGCACAGATACAGGGAAAATGATTGTGGAAGATGAGTTTTTAAACTTTCTTTCTATTAAGATCAAAACCGTGAAACAGGACGAGATTGTTTTGATGGCTGTGGACCATTTTGGATCAGAATGGATTACAAACTCCACCAAACTGCTATTTGAACTGTGCCCAGGTACTACTCGCAAGCTTGTGGCTCATACTGGGCCGCAAAAAGATTCAAAGAATGTTAGGAATTGCCTTAGGCTTCTTAATGAAGCTGGTGAAAATGTTCCTCGGTTTGTTTCTCATCATCTTGATGAACTACCACCTGTGACTTTTAACAGCCTCGATGTTTCCTGTCTGCTTGGGAAGATTGAACAACTAGGTGCAGATATCACTACCATGAAACAGGCTGTGTCTTTGCAGACAAACACCTGTAATGATCTGCGGATTATTACCGCAGACATAAATCAACGTCTGGGTGCTATTGAGCAGCCTAGACCAAATCTGGAGAGAGGGCCTATTTTCCAAACCAACAAGCCTGGAACAAGTCATGGATCGTTCACTCCACAAGTCTGTGAGAAGACCCAAGCTGGCATGGAGGGCCAGACCAGCGAGAAAGACTCAAGCCAGAAGGTGGAGAGTTCTGCCTTGGGCTTGGACGGGTCAATCAGCGCCGCAAAGGGAGACCCACATGTCAAGTGGAGTGACGTGGCTGCTACCCCACCCTGGAACTTGGTCCAGGACAAGAGGAGCAACAGCCGTTGGAAACAGGTCCCCGTTAATGCTTCAATTAAGGCCAAACCTCGTCTGCATCCTCCCAAAGGTAAGAAAACTGGTGGCATTGTTGGGACTGGTACTGCTGGACTTGGGTAAAGTTGGTTTTATATTCGCACATTCGGACATCCGTATTCAATAGCCTTGTTAATCACACTACATTGGACATTCAGTGGACATTCACAAGTAAATATGCCATTAAAACAATACTTGCCTATTTTGATCGACTGTGAAAAATGTTGTAAGTTGACAATCGTTGGTTGTCAATATCATGTCGCTGCTTAAAATTCGCAAACATTAATATATTGCACATTTATTGGAAAGCCTGAATTTATCAGAAGTCTGAATGTGCGAATATAAAACCAACTTTACCGAAGTTACTGCTGGAGACATCCAAGTCATTAAGTCTAAGCTGGTGAGTGTATTTGCAACAAAATTCTCACCTGATTTAGACTCTGTCTAGTTACATGAAAGATAAACTTGGGCGTGATGTAACTTGTCAAAAGATAGAAACTGTGCAAAGCCGGTTCAGTTCATTTAAAATAACTGCAGAATGCGAAGAAGTGGGTGAAATGTATAATCCAGAGCTGTGGCCTGAAGGAATTTTTGTGCGGCGATTTTATGAAGCACGCAAACCCAAGTCTACAGGGGGGCTAATGGCTGTGATGAATGTGCCTTTGATGGGGGCTGGGGTACATGATGCCTAGTGCTAGCCACAGTGATGGTGGTCAGAGTGGTGTCATACAACTCACGGGGCTTGCGCCTAGGACAGACTGCTGGGGACAGAGCGCATCGTGTTATTGTTGACCAGCTACTGGAGACCACAGATATTCTCTGCCTGCAAGAGACATTTTTAGCCAAACAGGACCTTGATAAACTTAATTCTCTCCAGAATGATTTCCATGGAGCAGGAGAGTCCACAACTGATTTAAGCACTAGAATGGTACGTGGTAGAATAACTGGAGGTGTGGCCATTCTGTGGCGTAAGAAATATGACCCAATGATCAGTATTATTAGATTAGAGGTGGACTGGTGTATTGCAATTAAAGTTATGTATGATATGAATGTTTTTATTATTTTAAATGTGTATACCCCATATGATTGTTATAAAAATGAAGATGAATATATGAATAGATTGGCATTTTTAAATTCTTATATTAAGGAATGTACATATGCAAATATATTTGTGATGGGTGATTTAAATGCAGACATCTCTGATGATAAATCTCTCTTTGGTCAGCACTTGATGCAGTTCTGTCATGACAGTAAACTGGTTCTTTCCAGCATGAAATTTTTGCCTGTAGATAGTTATACTTACATCAGTGAAGCATGGCACACAACATCCTGGCTGGATCATGTAATCTGTACATCTGATGCTCATGATAGTTTGGAAACAGTTGAAATTATGTATGGGTTGACTACCACTGATCACTTACCTATCTCTATGACGATAAATGTTGATAACCTACCTGATTGCAGCAGTTTGACAGAAGATGGCGCCAATGGGGTCAAAGTGAATTGGGTAAAACAATCTAAAGAGGATGTCATGTTTTATTGTGGGAGGACAGATGTTCTCTTAAGGGAAGTACAGCTACCCATGGATGCTATTTTATGTTCAAATATTAACTGTGATGATGACACTCACTGTAATGACCTATGTGAAATGTACAATAGTATAGTGAGTGTTATATATGAGGCCAGTAGACCTCTACACACTCACCCTAGAAAGGTTAAGAATACCAAGCCTGGTTGGACAAAGTATGTAGCTGCCCATCAAGAAGCCGCTAAGACAGCTCATAGAGCCTGGGTTATAGCTGGTAGACCCAGACAGGGGCCAGAATTAGAGCATAAGAAACTTACAAATGCTAGATACAAATATGCAGTGCGTTTTGTTGAGAAGCATGAGCAAGCCTTAAGAGCTCATTCTATGGCTGAAAACTTGCTTGGTAACAATGTCACTGAGTTCTGGAAAGAGGTAAAAGCTACAAATAGGGCCAAAGCAGTACTGCCATGCCACATTGAAGGGGTGTCTGGTGGAGACAATATTGCAGAGCAGTGGAGGCTGCATTACGCAGCTTTATTTAATTGTATTAAAAGTGAACCTTATTGTGTGGGCAAGTTAAAGGAGGAAGTGATTCATTTTACTCCCAGTGAGGTTTATTATGTTATAGAGCAACTAGCTGATAACAAAGCTAGTGGCAAGGATAACATCACTGCGGAGCACCTTAAGTTAGCCAGCCCCAGGGTAGCAGTTCTATTGTCCATCTGCCTCACAGGGCTGATGACACATGGCACACTGCCAGATACCATTTTGACAGTCACATTAGTGCCAGTCATTAAGGATAAGGCAGGTAAAATAGGGAGTTTGGACAACTATAGACCCATCGCTTTAGCTAGCATTTTTTCTAAGGTGTTAGAAAAGTTGCTGCTAGATAGACTGAGTGAGTTCATTTACACTACAGAAAATCAATTTGGTTTTAAGGCCAAGCACAGTACAGATCTATGTATCTATGCCTTGAAAGAAGCTGTTGAATCCTACAGAAGGCAGGGTTCTACAATATTTCTAGGGTTTATTGATGCCTCCAAGGCATTTGACAGGGTAAATCACCATAAGCTTTTTACCAAACTTAAGCTTAGGGGTGTGCCTGGATGCATCATACGTATCCTGGTTTATTGGTATGCCAAACAACATATGAAAGTTAAATGGGGAAACAGTCTATCCTCACCTTTCAGTGTAGGCAATGGAGTACGGCAGGGGGGACTTTTGTCTCCAGCCCTGTTCAACCTATACATGGACAGCCTGTCGAAACAGTTGGGGAAGTGTAAGACAGGTTGTCTGATAGGGAACACTCTGTTAAACCATCTTATGTATGCAGATGATTTGGCTATTATGTCCCCCAGCTCTGTTGGGTTCCAGCAGCTGTTAGATATATGCTCTGAGTATGGGGTTGAGTTTGATGTAAAGTACAATACAAAAAAGAGTGTTGTATTGATATGTAGGACCAAGGAGGATCAGAAGCTGCATTTTCCAATGTTTTACCTGTCAGGGCAATCCCTCTGTGTATCTCACTGTACAAAATATCTTGGGCATATTATCACTGACAGGTTGGAAGATGATGCAGATATGTATAGGCAGAGACGAATGTTGTATGTTCAAGCAAACATGTTAGTCCGAAAATTCCATCACTGCTCTGATGATGTGAAAGTGAGATTGTTTCGTGCATACTGCACCCCTATGTATGCAGCCCCATTGTGGGTCAACTACAAAAAGGAGACCATGCGCAAACTTCAGGTAGCATATAATGACTGTCTGAGGATACTGCTAAAAAAGCCCAGGAGTAGCAGTGCAAGTAAGCTTTTTTGTGACTCAGGGCTAAGCACTTTACAGGCTCTCTTGAGGAACCTAATGTTTAAGTTCATGTCTCGACTTGATGGGTCTAAAAACTGTATTATAATGATGCTCACAAGCCCTAGGTGCAGCTCGGTTAGATATCAATCATATTTGTGGAAACATTGGTATGGGTGCCTGTTAAGACTCTCATGAATCAATATATGTTTTTATGTGTGTATGTATCTATTCCTTTTGTTATGTTGTTGGTCTTGTTGTTGGGTCTAGAGCCTGTAATAAAGTTTATATATATATAGCAGAAAAAAACATGTTTACAAGTTGGTTCAAATTGTGGTTTTGGTCTATACTGCTATTTTTGCCCTTCATGACAACTCTGAGGGGGGTGAATTTTTTTATAACTTATCCGTTTAAATTATATTAAGCCTTAAAGTTCTGCATAATTAAGGGCGTGGTCACTTGAGTGACAGGTATATTGCGCTGCTGTCTGTGAGCCATCATGTTACCTCAGCTGCCGCTGAATTTGGCATCTCAGCCGTATTTGTGCTCGATTATTTTATACAATTATAAAATATGGCTTGCTGCATAATATTCGAGACTGATGTGTGTCTGTGTAGATGTGCATGCATGGAGAAGAGACACAGAACACACGTTGTTGGATCGTGGCTCAGGCTGAAAGTTTTGGTTGTGAGATTTACTGCAATGACAATGGCGGGAGGATATCAAAATCCGACAGCACTGCTTGGATATTATAACTAAAACTGCTGCACTATTTTGAAAAAAATATATACTTTGGACACAGGCTCATTTGTTTGTTAGATACGATCGCTGCTCAGATTGCATCCTTTCTTGAAGAACGATGACAGAGAGCAGATCATTCAGAAGAAATGTGACATGTTTTTTTGTTTTGCAATGGACATTCATATTTTACCCAAGTGCCACGATTGGATTCATCTCGCGATCTCTATTTCATTATAAAGGTATGAAGTCCCATTTGATTTTCCATGTTGTTATTTGCACAACCAACACTACTGGTGTTGGAGCATCTATATCTTAAAAAACACCGTAGATTGACAATAAACCTTTAGAACGTTCTGATGATAAAACTTATCTTCATTAATATTTTAGATCGTATCTTAGATAGATATATAGCTCCTTTGCTTGCTAACATGGTCACGTCGAGCTAGGCGGGCGTGGTTTCAGCAACCAGTCATATCAGCTCAAACCACCTCCCCGCCTCTTTGCCCATTTTCAGTTATCCGGGAGTGACATGCTGTGACGCGCAGCTAAGATGGCCGCGGCCTCATTTAGGCGTCAAAACTATGGTCAAAACTGCTGTTCAGAACTCTATGGGTGACGTCACGGACGCTACGTCCATATTTTTTTTACAGTCTATGATAATTACTTTATAATAGACCTTATGTAGCCCCGCCCCTTTTCAGCGTTGCGCTCGTTGTCTTTTGACTTCCCGTTTTTTTTTCACAGCGATCTTACATTTATGAATGAACTGCTCGTTTTAAAATCTTCCCGATCTACTGACATTTGTTAAGACATATGCTTTAAACATAACAATGCTCATGATAACTTTCATTAACTCTACAACAAGTAAATCCACTTAACCAACTAATTATTCTTTGACAGCGATGCCATAGAAATGTACAGAGCTACCGCAAAACGGAAGTTCAAAGATAATTTTATAAAGATGGCGGCGCGCTTGTTTCTCTGGTAAATAAGGTCTATAGCTTAAATAAAGCGCAAAAGAAACTGCGAGCAATGACCGTCGTTGTTCTGTTGTAAGTTAAGTCATGAAATTACCAAACATGTGATTAAAGCTGCCTCAAAACTGTGCAGGCATGTATTTGTTGACATGGTTTTAAAGCTATTGTTATCCAATTTGTTGGCCTTAAAATGCACATATGTACACCAGGGAAATCTAAATTTTCTCGGGGGAGCATGCCCCCGAACCCCCCTAGCATACTACATTTTCTGACCTCGGTAATTAAAACCCGGCTTATTCTATCTAATGAAATCTGAGGTAAACGTGCATTTCTCCAAATGTGCGCACTTTTGGACTAAAAGTTTTGTGTGTATGCACTGTGATCAAAAATAAATGGGACCAAACACAATTGAATTTGTGTCTCGTTATTCAATTAATAACTAGGCTAAAAAAAAATCAGAAAAAAAAAATCTGGATTTTGGAGTTAGTTGAATCAATGTTAAAATGATAAAGTTATTTTTCAATAGACATATTTTTTGTTTTTGTGTGAAAAGAGGGTGGGTGGTGGCAGTGGGGCTCATTGGGTGCTCAGCACCCCTAAAGCTCTGACCCTAGAATCGCCCCTGCGTCCAATGTATGTTGTGATTTTCTGTTTACTTTCTAAACCAGCACAGAAAGGACTTTCTCCATCTCTTCCATTCTAATTTTTTTTTTTTTTTTTTTTTTATTAAATGTTTAACAGAAAAAAAACAATAACAACAATTGTCATCGTCATATAACAATAAAACAATACGCCAGAGTCCAGTCTTTCAGTCCAGATTAAGTGCCAAGTCCTTAAACACATCCATTGTTCTCAAAGCCTTCAGGTTTTTAGAAAATTCAATAGACCTTTTTCACAAAAACCGGAAATACGTCATGGACGTGTAAACGTTTTTCCGCTTTGCGCTTACTCGCCAAAATGTATACCGGCAGAGTGTTTTCTCTTAGCCTTTTAAATCTGCCAAAAGTCACCTTTGCAGATGTGGTAAAAATAGTGGATGCAAATTCCTCCACCAAGACCACAAAACTAGACAAAGGCTACAAATTCTTTCATGAAGAATTTATCCACGATTACCAAGGTAAATAAAGCCAATCGCTATAATGCTAGCTAGCGTTAGCGTTTAGCAAACTACCGCAAATACCATGTTATGCTGGACATTAGTGTTCTTCATTATGTCTGAAAATGAATTGTATCACAGCGACATACATTTGTAGTTTGCATTTTTCTATAATGATAATGCTATAATATAGTATAGCTGTTTGTTTCACAATTAGATACATACAGTAAACGGTGTAATGTGTAGCATATTTTTTTACTGGCAGCACAAGTTAAGGCAGCATAAGTGAAGTTTTGTAAAACAGACTATTTTGTTTTCCTTTTGGCATTCATAGTATCAAATGTACTCGAGGAACAGGTTGTAGTGAGAGGTAGATGCTTCAGGTCAATGAGGAAGAACGAGGAGCCTCACAAACTGGAGGTTTGATAGTAAACAGAATGCCAGTTGGCAGAAGTTCTGAAGTTGCTGCTTTGGCCTGGTGTTTAATATTCTTCTTGCTGCGGTTGCAGCCCTTTCATTTTTTTCAGTAAGTTCAGAGTAAGCGATCATGTCAACAGATGTAATGATATAATATAAGTATTGTAATCTAACACATTTGTTATTTCTTACGATTGTGTAGATCTCACTCGGAACAGAAAGGGCAAACTTAACGGCCTTTAGATGTAGTTGTGTGGCTGGAAAAGGGTTTTGCAACCATGTAGTTGCACTCTTGTACCAGACTGCACATTTTTCACAGCTCTGCCTGCCTGTTGTTCCACCTCCTCTGGCCTGCACTAGTGAGTTACAGAGATGGCACCGACCAAGAACACAGGTGGGTTTGTGATAAAATTAATCTACCTTGTTTCTTTTTCTATTTGTGTATCAGCATGACCATTGAACATTTGGTTACTTGCAATAATTTTTTCTAATAATTGTGTCTGTTGTTATAGCCTAACTTAACTGTTTGTTTACCTTTTAAGGGGATCCATCCTGAAGCTGCCAGTGAGCTTGTTGTGCGAAAGCCAAAAACAGTGGGCAAGAGTGGTCTGAGGTCTACACTGTACAGAGCATATTCAGGTGCCAATTCTCCCTGTATGGTTTTTATGGTTAGTAGTATTCATTTTTTGTTTGACCAATAATTGATTGTTATTATTTATCTATTTCTAAAGGACCACTTCCAGATCCTGACATTATGGCATCAGGAGCCAAACTCCGCCAGCTGCACCCCCAGTGTCTCATGGCTCTTGTTTTAGATGACTCAGAGGAGCTGGAGCTGACACCATCGAAATTTGGGCCTGTGCCACGTGGATCACCAATGTCCTATCATTGTCCACCTGAAAAAAACACTGGCTTCATATTGCACCACATGGCTCCAGAATTCCCAACTCTTCCTTTGATGCAGCATAGTTTGTCTAGCCTGCAATTTGTGCCAACAATACATCAGCTAATGCATCTCCAATCTTTGCAAGTGTCAGCGGAAATGTCTTCTGAGTGTGAGAAGGGAACAAGAGAGCAGTCCAAATGTCCTGCATGGGCACAGCTTCGACGTTCAAGGCTGACGGCCAGTCGTTTTCGGGGTGCATGTTGCTACAAGAAGGGAAGTGTGGAGCAGGAGTCCGCAGCCAGGGCATTAGCTGCTCAAATGATCAGAGGCTCAGCGAGACAAACAACAGCAATGAAGCGTGGTTTGCTGATGGAGTCTGAGGTGCTGGCATACTATGCTGAACTTATGCGTGTGAATGTGCTGCCTGTAGGATTCATCATTCATCCCAACTCACCACATCTTGGAGCCAGCCCAGACGGGAGGGTGTATGATCCCTCAGAATCACCCCCATTCGGTCTTGTTGAGGTAAAATGCAGCACAAAGAATGATGTGTCTCAGGTTGCTCACCTCAAGATGCAGGATGGTAATGCCACTTTGAGGCATTCTCACACCTATTACTGGCAGGTTCAGGGCCAATTGGCAGTGTCTGGACTGGAATGGTGCGACTTTGTCACTGACACACTGACAACATTAACTGTAGAGAGAGTATGGCGCGATAATCACTTTATTACAGAAATGAAGGAGAAACTAGATTTGTTTTATTACAACAGCTACATGGATGTGTACATTGAATCAAATTAAATAATTTGTATGTTTATGTATTTTTATGTTAACTTTTTAAAAAGGCCATTGTCTGTAGCACTTAGAGGAGATAAGGTATTTAAATCATATGGATTCAGTTACCTTTTTCTAGTGTTTTTTTTTTTTGTATTTGTACCTTTTAAAAACCTGTTCCAGTTGTATTTATTCAACTCAAATTGTAAATAAGTTATGAAAAAATACTTTCAAAAAGCTTCAAAAAAGTAGCTACTCTATGAAATAAAAAGATTCACCGTTTTGATCAAAGTTGTTTTAATTACTGATCAATTTTTACTTTTCAATAACTATTGACAAATTGTAAATATGAAGTACAAAATGCAGGGAACCTATTAACTATTTACATATTTACATAACATTACAACATCATTTGATTAATTTATTCCTCAAGACAAAAAGGTCCCTGATAATTGGACAGGACACAACAGTTGAGCCACATCTGATTCACGCTTCCAATCAGTGTAAGTGGTACAGGGGAGTCCCAGATGTGGAAGGACTTCACTCTGGCTATCGCCCTCTCCACTATAATCCTGAGGCGGGCAATGGCTTGGGTTTGTGCTGTTTCTTCCTTGCTGAATTGTGCTGAATGCTTAAAAGGTGGAATGATCAGCTTTGCTCCAACTTCAGCAAGGAGGTCTTCAATAAGAAAGCCCTTATCTGCCATAACATCGTCCCCTGGCTCCAGTATGGGAAGGATTCCACAAATTTTGGTGATCTCCTTGTCTGAAATGCAGCCAGTGTAAAGAGGTGAGATGAATGTAATCAAACCACAGGGAGCTACTCCGATGAGGCCTTTCAGTGTTGTTCTGTTCTTGTAGTTGGAAAAGGTTTCTGACTGCAAGGTCAAGGATGAGGCGTTCTCCAGAGCAATTTCTGTGCAATCCAGAATGACCCTGACATTAGGACAGTATTTCTGGAATTTCGGTGGCATACTTAATTTGACCTTTTCCCTTTTGATCCAGATTTTGACTGAGGACAACACGATAAAAAGATAATTAGCCCAGGTGATGGTAACCCTGCTGACAGTGGCAATGCTCACATTAAACATGTCAGCAATTAGCTGCTCTTTCATGCCCACAGCAACCCGGAAAGAGTACATCAAAAACTCATCAATTAATGGCATGATGCGAGGTGGGCTGGGTTCAGGACAGGCTTCATCCCCGATCCTCTTTGCCTTGGTCCAGTACACCAGTCGAGAGGCAGATGGTGCGATAGACTCCCAAAAGATTCTAAATAAACCCTCAGATGGAAATTTAGTGTAGAATCTGATTTGGTCATCTGATGCACAATATCTGCTGAAGAGGGTGGGAGATGGCAGGTCTACTCTCTTCAGTCTGGCTTCCAAATCTTCAATGTAACCCAGGGCCTCATCCAGTGCTCCTGTAAAAACAAATCAATTATATTAGTTAATAAAACTATAAATTGGTTAATACTATTAAAAAAATATGCATTTATGATAATATTTTGTATTAATTGAAAAACCTAAATATAGCTTGCTTCACGTTTACACACCTCTATGGTACATAAAGGATACATTAGATTTTGTTTCTCTTTATAATAATAAAGAGTCTCCTTAACTCCCTTTTGAGTGGTGATGTAACAATTAAAATTGTGTTTCTAACACTAAACACTGACACTTTTGTTTCTTACACTGACAGGAATAATACATTTTTAAATGTGTATTATCCCCCAACTAAAATTTTCTCAGACACCATGAATACCACTAAAGGATGCTGATGTATCACATTTTAAACCACTTAAAACATACTTGCAATGATGTGTACATTTTATATTTATAACACAACTGTAATGTTTAGACGTTATTTAAACCTTACCTGCGGGTGGGTGTGTCACATAATCGTGATCCATTTTAATAGCCTTAGAAGCTGCACTGTTGTCATCCGCCTGGGAGGGGACCAGCTGACGTTTGTTCACCCTTTCAAATACAGACTCCCTTTTGAGTGGTGCTGTAAAATTGTTCCAAGGGAACAGGCTTGGGACAACACCACTTTTAAGGCGACTGATGGTTGTTCCACCGAAGTAATCCTCCTTGGCAAAGTGTCTGCTACAGACGTAAGTGTTGCCTTTCCTCACAGAGAAATTCGGCCCTTCTTCTCTTCTTACAGCATGAATCCACAAATTTCTTGTTGCTTGGTCAGATGGAAATGAGTGAAATGAGAGGTATGGTTGTTTTTGGTTACAACATGAACAACCCGGGACACAACAAAAACTTCTGTTTTTGGACTCTGCCATTTTTGCATTTCCCGCTATCTACTACTACGGTAACAGGAAGTGTCTTTGCACGTTCTCAACTAACTTCCGGTTAAAAATGCGGAAGTGTGAAAAAGGTCTATAGAGTCAAAATACATTTTTTCCATTCTAATTTCACTGCTTCCTCCTCTGGTATTTCGCGCGTCACCAGAACCACGTGATTGCAAACAACCTATTGAACAACTTTTCGCAGCAAATGGACCCGCCTCTTATAGCAACTTCACCTGTAAATTAATTGCATGGATCTGCACTTCGGATTCTAACAGAAAAAGTAGCCCATCTGGGTGTCTTTGGAGTATCCTATTCATTTCAACATACTTCGATTTGGGACACACTATTTCTCATTTCGAACACTATTTATGACGGATACTAATTGGGAAGTAGCTGAATGAAAGTGAAAGTAAAATCCATCGGCCTATGTTGTTATTTAAGAAAACAGAAACATCTCGCCTATAAAATCAAATAGTTTCCTTCATGTAGATTTTCTTGACGAAACATCAATGTCCACAAACACTTTTCCATTGAGGTGAGTGTTACAGACACAGTTCAAGTTATCAGTTTTCTACCTGGCGCCGTGTCTCAGTTCAGGCCAGGGCCCATTGTATTTTGCTAATTATATTATTTTACATTTATTTCAATATAATGCTAAGTAAACACATTTTTATGTTTTAAAGTAGACTAATGAATTTGAATTCAGAACACCAATACACTTCGTGCTAGAAATAACAATGTTTAACATTATGCTGTGAAAATCTTCTTATAAAAACAATAGTTTGATTTTATATTCAAATATTTAGCTCTTGACATCAAATATACAGGAGTTTCAAAGAGTTAGTTTTCTCTTATAGATTTACCAGCACAATATAAAACTGTCTTTCAAATTTTTTGGCACAAAGTACAGAAATACTGACTGTAAATAATGTGGTGCATTGTGATGATATTCGCTAGTTTAGGACATTTTTTTGTTATTTTATCCTCAAAACTTTGCCATGTAAAGAGTTGACAGGTTTTGGATTATTAATATAACTGTGGTTTTACAGAGGCATATTGAACCTGTGTCATATCAACCGTATCCTCA